>NC_037468.1:187500-390000 GCF_008831285.2 Nymphaea colorata
ACTAAGGTGCCATTTGATTGACAAAAGTTCCGTGCTGCTCGCCACTCCCCGAGGCCAAGGACGGGGTCGAACCGTCATTCCAGGATTTGCAGTCCGATACATTTCCATTATGTTACCTAGCCAAACCCGCCACCTCATCAAAGTCAACCGGCCCCGCTCCCTCTTTTTCTACTTCTACCTATGCGGTGGCGGGCTCCGCGCTCTATATGACCGGCTAGGGTTACCAGAGAGGGGACTCTTTCTCCCTTGCCTTATGGAATCTTCCTTTTCTGATTGAAGCAAGCCACTGGTACAGAGGCCAGATAGAAGGTTGCTTCTTCTTTCACCAACGACGGAGGCGAAGAAGATAACGAAGCGAGGGAAGGTCCATGCTCAAATAACGAAGAAAGAAGAAAGCTTACCAAACAAAGCCGATCGTCAGGTCTGACTGAAAGGGAGAGTGGATCCAAGTAACATGGCTTGGCACTCTCCCTTTCAAGAGATGGTTGCTCATCCAGTCCAGCGGATCCTTCTGCGGCAGTGCGATGCGAATCAATCCAAGCGGGGCTCGCCCTCTTTCGCCTCTCCTCCTTGTATCCATTCTGATTGATTCGTTCGCGCAAGCGCTTGGTTCGCCCCTTGTTGCATTTCGTGATCCTCCGCGAAGCGAATTTCAATCTGCTTCGGATAGCCAGCCGGGATGGGATCCATCTCGTGCCTCGTCTTTCGACGCGACGTTGATTTCCTAACCATGTCAGCTCCTTATCAAACCACTCAGACGGGTCGAACCAACGCACTGTCATGTTTTCCTAAGACGCGTCACTCCCCGCCTACGCTCGACCGTCTTTGAGTGAGGTCGCAGAAAGAACCCTCGCGTAGTCCACAGTGGTAGGCTCAGAGTCGCAGCTCGCTTCGCAGCTTTCGTAGTCCACGTAGGCAACACTCTCTATGAAAGGGTGCTAGGCTTTGTGCTACTTTCTGAGGTCAGTAAGCTAACGGCTTTTTGCTTGGTTCCATAAGGTCTTCGTTTCCGTGTAAAGGAACCCTTTTGCCTCCTTCCGTGCCGTTATCAATTTCTTTCTTGACGATCCAATCCATAATGGAAAATGGTACGGATAAAGACAGAAATTAAAGGGCTTCGACAAGGAAGCGTCGACAAAACTTCCCTTCCATATGGATGAGATCGTCGTGGCATAAAATGATGTTCTTCCTCACTACTTTGAGAAGGTGGGCGGCCGTGGTTTTTTTTGTCTTTCTGCTCCAATGGAGAGAAAGAAAGATCTACGGTACCTAGCAACACTCCGCAATGGATGCCTAACCACCGGCCAAACAGCCCTTCCGCGCACCGTGGTTGGGGTTGGTTGGAAACTCTACGAATATTGGCAATCTTCTTCCGCCTGGCACGGGGAAAACGGGGTTCGAACCCGCGACTTCTGGCGTGACAGACCAGCACTCTAACCGACTGAGCTATTTCCCCTCTCCCAATTAGGTTGCCTCCTCCACTCTGGAATGAAGAAGCGAGCGCATAGAGTGAGATAGATCAAGAGATCAATCAATGTCGCATTTCCTCTCCCTCGACCTCCTTCTCTCTCCTAATTCGTTCCATTAATTAGGTTGCGATCGTGACCTTTGAATGAATGTGGGAAACCGGGATCTCTGGAACCCTATCAACAAGTTGCATTTACATAAATGCTCTCTCCCAAGCAAGCAACCGAGCCTACGAGCGAAGTTGTAGGAGCGAGCCTACTGCGTGCTATGCAAGCTGTAACTGTGAGCAGGATACAACGTCCATACAGTTGATGCGCTATGGTAGCTTTCGACGCGGAGGTAGCTTTCGACGCTACGTAAACTGAGACCGTCTACTTTTTTTTCGAAGCGAGCCATCACGTCACGTCACGAGCAAAGCCAAAGCTTTGCGAGTGCGTGCTTTCTAAAAGAAGGGATCAAGGTTTGACGGATTGATGGAAAGGAAAGGTTGCAATTCTTGATAAAGGAAAGGATCAATTGCAATGAGATGCCATTTTCCATCAAAATGAGTGCTGACCATCAACCAACATGGATTTTGGAAGGCATACAATTTGTTGTATGGAAAATGGCATCTTTTTGGTATAGTGAGTACTCATGTTGGTATGGTGAAATGGCATTTGGTTGTACAGTGAGTACTAATGGCATTTGTTTGTACAGTGAGTACTAATGGCATTTGTTTGTACAGTGAGTACTAATGGCATACAATTGCAATGAGTCTTCATCTTTCAAGAAGAATCAGTCCTGACCTTTCAAGACAGTCTTAACCTTTCCATTTTTGGTCAGGTGAGTACTAATGGCATACAATTGCAATTGGTCCTGTCCTTCCATCAAAAGTCCTGACCTTTCAAGACAGTCTTGACCTTTTTGGTCAGGTTAGTCCTGACTTTGAAAGACAGTCTTGACCTTTTTGATAAGGTCAGTCCTGACTGTGAAAGACAGTCTTGACCAGAAGAATCAGTCCTGATCAGATAGTCTTGATCTTTTTGGTAAGGTTAGTCCTGACTTTGAAAGACAGTCTTGACCTTTTTGATAAGGTGAGTACTGATGACATACAAATGAGTCTTGATGGTCATTCCTCAATCATTCTCATTAGTCCTGACCTTTCAGAGTCTTGACCTTTCCAGACAGTCCTGACCTTTCAAGACAGTCTTGACCTTTTTGGTAAGGTCAGTCCTGACTGTGAAAGACAGTCTTGACCTTTTTGATAAGGTGAGTACTAATGGCATACAATTGCAATTGGTCCTGTCCTTCCATAATCAGTCCTGACCTTTCACGAAGAATGAGTCCTGACCTTTCAAGACAGTCTTGACCTTTCCATTTTTGGTCAGGTGAGTACTAATGGCATACAATTGCAATTGGTCCTGTCCTTCCATCAAAAGTCCTGACCTTTCAAGACAGTCTTGACCTTTTTGGTAAGGTCAGTCCTGACTGTGAAAGACAGTCTTGACCAGAAGAATCAGTCCTGATCAGATAGTCTTGATCTTTTTGGTCAGGTTAGTCCTGACTTTGAAAGACAGTCTTGACCTTTTTGATAAGGTGAGTACTGATGACATACAAATGAGTCTTGTATGGTCAGGTGAGTACTAATGGCATACAATTGCAATTGGTCCTGTCCTTCCATAATCAGTCCTGACCTTTCAAGACAGTCTTGACCTTTCAAGAAGAATCAGTCCTGACCTTTCAAGACAGTCTTGACCTTTTTGGTAAGGTTAGTCCTGACTTTGAAATACAGTCTTGACCTTTCAAGAAGAATCAGTCCTGATCTTTCAAGATAGTCTTGATCTTTTTGGTAAGGTTAGTCCTGACTTTGAAAGACAGTCTTGACCTTTTTGATAAGGTCAGTACTGATTTCAAGACAGTCTTGACCTTTCCAGAAGAATCAGTCCTGACCTTTCAAGACAGTCTTGATCTTTTTGGTAAGGTCAGTCCTGACTTTGAAATACAGTCTTGACCAGAAGAATCAGTCCTGATCTTTCAAGATAGTCTTGATCTTTTTGGTAAGGTCAGTCCTGACTGTGAAAGACAGTCTTGACCTTTTTGATAAGGTGAGTACTGATGACATACAAATGAGTCTTGACCTTTCACAACAGTCTTCATCTTTTTGGTATGGTGAGTACTGATGACATACAAATGAGTCTTGATGGTCATTCCTCAATCATTCTCATTAGTCCTGACCTTTCAGAGTCTTGACCTTTCAAGACAGTCCTGACCTGTTTTGGTATGGTGAGTACTAATGACATTGGTTTGTACAGTGAGTACTAATGGCATTTGTTTGTCAAGTGAGTACTAATGGCATTTGTTTGTCAAGTGAGTACTAATGACATACAATTTGTTGTCAAGTGAGTACTAATGGCATTTTGTTGTCAAGTGAGTACTAATGGCATTTGTTTGTCAAGTGAGTACTAATGGCATACAATTGTCATGAGTCCTGACCTTTCAAAAGGGTCCTGTCCTTCCATAATGAGTCCTGACCTTTCAAAAGAGTCCTGTATGGAATCTGACTTTTCCTCAATCATTCTCATTAGTCCTGACCTTTCAGAGTCCTGACCTTTCAAAAGAGTCTTCACCTTTCAAGAAGAATGAGTCCTGACCTTTCAAGACAGTCTTGACCTTTCCATTTTTGGTCAGGTGAGTACTAATGGCATACAATTGCAATTGGTCCTGTCCTTCCATCAAAAGTCCTGACCTTTCAAGACAGTCTTGATCTTTTTGGTAAGGTCAGTCCTGACTGTGAAATACAGTCTTGACCAGAAGAATCAGTCCTGATCAGATAGTCTTGATCTTTTTGGTAAGGTCAGTCCTGACTTTGAAAGACAGTCTTGACCTTTTTGATAAGGTGAGTACTGATGACATACAAATGAGTCTTGTATGGTCAGGTGAGTACTAATGGCATACAATTGCAATTGGTCCTGTCCTTCCATAATCAGTCCTGACCTTTCAAGACAGTCTTGACCAGAAGAATCAGTCCTGACCTTTCAAGACAGTCTTGACCTTTTTGGTAAGGTCAGTCCTGACCTTGAAATACAGTCTTGACCAGAAGAATCAGTCCTGATCAGATAGTCTTGATCTTTTTGGTAAGGTTAGTCCTGACTTTGAAAGACAGTCTTGACCTTTTTGATAAGGTCAGTACTGATTTCAAGACAGTCTTGACCTTTCCATTTTTGGTCAGGTGAGTACTAATGGCATACAATTGCAATTGGTCCTGTCCTTCCATCAAAAGTCCTGACCTTTCAAGACAGTCTTGACCTTTTTGGTAAGGTCAGTCCTGACTGTGAAATACAGTCTTGACCAGAAGAATCAGTCCTGATCAGATAGTCTTGATCTTTTTGGTAAGGTTAGTCCTGACTTTGAAAGACAGTCTTGACCTTTTTGATAAGGTGAGTACTGATGACATACAAATGAGTCTTGACCTTCCTGACCTTTCCAGAGAGTCCTGACCTTTCCATAAGGAGTCCTGACCTTTCAATAATTGCAATTAGATGCCATTAATGCTGACCATACAACAAATTGTATGCCATTAGTGTCCATAATTGTCATTGTATGCCATTAGTGCTGACCATACCAAGAATCAGCCAAAGCGAAGCGAGTGTGCTTTGCACTAATGCCATTCAAAGTTGTCCCTGAAGCTTCGCTTTGCGAGTGCTTTGATCAAAGGCTCGCGAGCTCGACCAACGATCTCCCAATGGAAGGCACAAATGGAGGGAGCGTTGGAGATCCACTTTGGAGGTAAACGCGCCGAAGGAAGATACCACCACCCGCGGGGCATTTGTTCTTTCACTTATGGGATCAGCATTCATCTATATTGGTAAACAACGGACTCGGAAAGGGCCCCGAGGAAAAGGGCATTAAGCTTAACTTCGACCCACGTCAAACGCCATCCGGGGCGAGCAACTTACTGGATGTAGCGGAACTTCTGCCAGAGTCCCACTTCACTTTCCGGGCGAGTCTATCCATTTACGTAGTAGCAAAGTCACTTCCGCCCCCCCCGTCCACTTCATTAATTCCATCCCGGGAGGGAGCCTGCGAACGACGGGTTCACTTACCTTACCAAAACGCAGTACGAACTGGCCCAACCGGATTTTCATTTAGTGAAACCCTTCTTTTTGCTTTTTTTTCCATCCATTAAGGAGATGGCCCCTCCGAAGTCGACCAACAGAAAGAGAGGAGCTTCTTTCTTATTGATTGAAAGGCCCTGAATTTCCTGTTTCCTTTTGGGAAGGGAAGCAAACCTTGGATCTTTCTTATTGATAGGGGATTTCTCCTTTTGGAAGGAGTTGGAAGCCTGTGTATTTATCCATTACGAAACCGTTTCTTTTCCATTTATATACGTGAAAACTAGTTGCCCCAACGTCACTTTGACGTCATGAGCACTGAAAAGCGAGTGCTTTGTGCAATCACGTCACGAGCAAAGCCCTACGCTTTGCGAGTGCGTGCTTTGTGCAATTGAAAGGTCAAGGTCAGTGCACAACTATAGGCAGAGCCAAAGCGAAGCGAGTGTGCTTATGATTTGTGGAAACACTAATGGCATACAATTGCCATTGGGAGCACTAATGGCATTGTTTTGTTTTGGTATGGTGAGTACTCATGTTGGTATAGTGAGTACTAATGGCATTTGTTTGTCAAGTGAGTACTAATGGCATTTGTTTGTACAGTGAGTACTAATGGCATACAATTGCAATGAGTCTTCATCTTTCAAGAAGAATCAGTCCTGACCTTTCAAGACAGTCTTAACCTTTCCATTTTTGGTCAGGTGAGTACTAATGGCATACAATTGCAATTGGTCCTGTCCTTCCATCAAAAGTCCTGACCTTTCAAGACAGTCTTGACCTTTTTGGTCAGGTTAGTCCTGACTTTGAAAGACAGTCTTGACCTTTTTGATAAGGTCAGTCCTGACTTTGAAATACAGTCTTGACCAGAAGAATCAGTCCTGATCAGATAGTCTTGATCTTTTTGGTAAGGTTAGTCCTGACTTTGAAAGACAGTCTTGACCTTTTTGATAAGGTGAGTACTGATGACATACAAATGAGTCTTGACCTTCCTGACTTTTCTATAATGAGTCTTGACCTTTCAATCAAGTCCTGACCTTTCCAGAAGAATGAGTCCTGACCTTTCAAGACAGTCTTGACCTTTCCAGAAGAATCAGTCCTGACCTTTCAAGACAGTCTTGATCTTTTTGGTAAGGTCAGTCCTGACTGTGAAATACAGTCTTGACCAGAAGAATCAGTCCTGATCAGATAGTCTTGATCTTTTTGGTAAGGTCAGTCCTGACTGTGAAAGACAGTCTTGACCTTTTTGATAAGGTGAGTACTGATGACATACAAATGAGTCTTGTATGGTCAGGTGAGTACTAATGGCATACAATTGCAATTGGTCCTGTCCTTCCATAATCAGTCCTGACCTTTCAAGACAGTCTTGACCAGAAGAATCAGTCCTGACCTTTCAAGACAGTCTTGACCTTTTTGGTAAGGTCAGTCCTGACCTTGAAATACAGTCTTGACCAGAAGAATCAGTCCTGATCAGATAGTCTTGATCTTTTTGGTAAGGTTAGTCCTGACTTTGAAATACAGTATTGACCTTTTTGATAAGGTCAGTACTGATTTCAAGACAGTCTTGACCTTTCCATTTTTGGTCAGGTGAGTACTAATGGCATACAATTGCAATTGGTCCTGTCCTTCCATCAAAAGTCCTGACCTTTCAAGACAGTCTTGACCTTTTTGGTAAGGTCAGTCCTGACTGTGAAATACAGTCTTGACCAGAAGAATCAGTCCTGATCAGATAGTCTTGATCTTTTTGGTAAGGTCAGTCCTGACTTTGAAAGACAGTCTTGACCTTTTTGATAAGGTGAGTACTGATGACATACAAATGAGTCTTGACCTTTCCAGACAGTCCTGACCTTTCAAGAAGAATGAGTCCTGACCTTTCAAGACAGTCTTGACCTTTCCAGAAGAATCAGTCCTGACCTTTCAAGACAGTCTTGATCTTTTTGGTAAGGTCAGTCCTGACTGTGAAAGACAGTATTGACCAGAAGAATCAGTCCTGATCAGATAGTCTTGATCTTTTTGGTAAGGTTAGTCCTGACTTTGAAAGACAGTCTTGACCTTTTTGATAAGGTGAGTACTGATGACATACAAATGAGTCTTGTATGGTCAGGTGAGTACTAATGGCATACAATTGCAATTGGTCCTGTCCTTCCATAATCAGTCCTGACCTTTCAAGACAGTCTTGACCTTTCCAGAAGAATCAGTCCTGACCTTTCAAGACAGTCTTGACCTTTTTGGTAAGGTCAGTCCTGACCTTGAAATACAGTCTTGACCAGAAGAATCAGTCCTGATCAGATAGTCTTGATCTTTTTGGTAAGGTTAGTCCTGACTTTGAAAGACAGTCTTGACCTTTTTGATAAGGTCAGTACTGATTTCAAGACAGTCTTGACCTTTCAAGAAAAATCAGTCCTGACCTTTCAAGACAGTCTTGACCTTTTTGGTAAGGTCAGTCCTGACTGTGAAATACAGTATTGACCAGAAGAATCAGTCCTGATCAGATAGTCTTGATCTTTTTGGTAAGGTTAGTCCTGACTTTGAAAGACAGTCTTGACCTTTTTGATAAGGTGAGTACTGATGACATACAAATGAGTCTTGATGGTCATTCCTCAATCATTCTCATTAGTCCTGACCTTTCATAGTCTTGACCTTTCAAGAAGAATCAGTCCTGACCTTTCAAGACAGTCTTGACCTTTTTGGTAAGGTCAGTCCTGACTGTGAAATACAGTCTTGACCTTTTTGATAAGGTGAGTACTAATGGCATACAATTGCAATTGGTCCTGTCCTTCCATAATCAGTCCTGACCTTTCAAGAAGAATGAGTCCTGACCTTTCAAGACAGTCTTGACCTTTCAAGAAGAATCAGTCCTGACCTTTCAAGACAGTCTTGACCTTTTTGGTAAGGTCAGTCCTGACCTTGAAATACAGTCTTGACCAGAAGAATCAGTCCTGATCAGATAGTCTTGATCTTTTTGGTAAGGTTAGTCCTGACTTTGAAAGACAGTCTTGACCTTTTTGATAAGGTCAGTACTGATTTCAAGACAGTCTTGACCTTTCAAGAAAAATCAGTCCTGACCTTTCAAGACAGTCTTGACCTTTTTGGTAAGGTCAGTCCTGACTGTGAAATACAGTCTTGACCAGAAGAATCAGTCCTGATCAGATAGTCTTGATCTTTTTGGTAAGGTTAGTCCTGACTTTGAAAGACAGTCTTGACCTTTTTGATAAGGTGAGTACTGATGACATACAAATGAGTCTTGACCTTTCCAGACAGTCCTGACCTTTCCAGAAGAATGAGTCCTGACCTTTCAAGACAGTCTTGACCTTTCCATTTTTGGTCAGGTGAGTACTAATGGCATACAATTGCAATTGGTCCTGTCCTTCCATCAAAAGTCCTGACCTTTCAAGACAGTCTTGATCTTTTTGGTAAGGTCAGTCCTGACTGTGAAATACAGTCTTGACCAGAAGAATCAGTCCTGATCAGATAGTCTTGATCTTTTTGGTAAGGTTAGTCCTGACTGTGAAAGACAGTCTTGACCTTTTTGATAAGGTGAGTACTGATGACATACAAATGAGTCTTGTATGGTCAGGTGAGTACTAATGGCATACAATTGCAATTGGTCCTGTCCTTCCATAATCAGTCCTGACCTTTCAAGACAGTCTTGACCTTTCCAGAAGAATCAGTCCTGACCTTTCAAGACAGTCTTGACCTTTTTGGTAAGGTCAGTCCTGACCTTGAAATACAGTCTTGACCAGAAGAATCAGTCCTGATCAGATAGTCTTGATCTTTTTGGTAAGGTTAGTCCTGACTGTGAAAGACAGTCTTGACCTTTTTGATAAGGTCAGTACTGATTTCAAGACAGTCTTGACCTTTCCATTTTTGGTCAGGTGAGTACTAATGGCATACAATTGCAATTGGTCCTGTCCTTCCATCAAAAGTCCTGACCTTTCAAGACAGTCTTGACCTTTTTGGTAAGGTCAGTCCTGACTGTGAAAGACAGTCTTGACCAGAAGAATCAGTCCTGATCAGATAGTCTTGATCTTTTTGGTAAGGTTAGTCCTGACTTTGAAAGACAGTCTTGACCTTTTTGATAAGGTGAGTACTGATGACATACAAATGAGTCTTGATGGTCATTCCTCAATCATTCTCATTAGTCCTGACCTTTCAGAGTCTTGACCTTTCAAGAAGAATCAGTCCTGACCTTTCAAGACAGTCTTGACCTTTTTGGTAAGGTCAGTCCTGACTGTGAAATACAGTCTTGACCTTTTTGATAAGGTGAGTACTAATGGCATACAATTGCAATTGGTCCTGTCCTTCCATAATCAGTCCTGACCTTTCAAGAAGAATGAGTCCTGACCTTTCAAGACAGTCTTGACCTTTCCATTTTTGGTCAGGTGAGTACTAATGGCATACAATTGCAATTGGTCCTGTCCTTCCATCAAAAGTCCTGACCTTTCAAGACAGTCTTGATCTTTTTGGTAAGGTCAGTCCTGACTGTGAAATACAGTATTGACCAGAAGAATCAGTCCTGATCTTTCAAGATAGTCTTGATCTTTTTGGTAAGGTCAGTCCTGACTTTGAAAGACAGTCTTGACCTTTTTGATAAGGTGAGTACTGATGACATACAAATGAGTCTTGTATGGTCAGGTGAGTACTAATGGCATACAATTGCAATTGGTCCTGTCCTTCCATAATCAGTCCTGACCTTTCAAGACAGTCTTGATCTTTTTGGTAAGGTCAGTCCTGACTGTGAAATACAGTCTTGACCAGAAGAATCAGTCCTGATCAGATAGTCTTGATCTTTTTGGTAAGGTCAGTCCTGACTTTGAAAGACAGTCTTGACCTTTTTGATAAGGTGAGTACTGATGACATACAAATGAGTCTTGTATGGTCAGGTGAGTACTAATGGCATACAATTGCAATTGGTCCTGTCCTTCCATAATCAGTCCTGACCTTTCAAGACAGTCTTGACCTTTCAAGAAGAATCAGTCCTGACCTTTCAAGACAGTCTTGACCTTTTTGGTAAGGTCAGTCCTGACCTTGAAATACAGTCTTGACCAGAAGAATCAGTCCTGATCTTTCAAGATAGTCTTGATCTTTCAAAAAAGGTCAGTACTGATTTCAAGACAGTCTTGACCTTTCAAGAAAAATCAGTCCTGACCTTTCAAGACAGTCTTGACCTTTCAAGAAGAATCAGTCCTGACCTTTCAAGACAGTCTTGACCTTTTTGGTCAGGTTAGTCCTGACTGTGAAAGACAGTCTTGACCTTTTTGATAAGGTCAGTCCTGACTGTGAAATACAGTCTTGACCAGAAGAATCAGTCCTGATCAGATAGTCTTGATCTTTTTGGTAAGGTTAGTCCTGACTTTGAAAGACAGTCTTGACCTTTTTGATAAGGTGAGTACTGATGACATACAAATGAGTCTTGACCTTCCTGACCTTTCCATAAGGTCACTGATTCAGGTCAGACAAATCCTGACAAGTGCTGACCATACCAAAATTGCAATTGTATGCCATTAGTGCTGACTCTGACAAAAAGCTGAACAAGAAGGCTTTGCTCTGACGTGACATGACCTTCAGCAATTCCAAGTTGTCCCTAACGCTTCGCTTTGGCGCCTTCATCAAAGATTCTAATTTGAAATTTGCCGAAAAAGGCTTTGCTCCTTTCTTTGAAGCTTTGCTCCCCAGGGGCTTTGCTCGTTGGAAGAAGAAAGGCTGTGTTTCGGATTGGGATCAGAGGAGTCAACAAGCGAGCCAAGATGATCATAGATGGATCCGAGAATGTGGCGTCGACGGAGCTCGTAGAGAAGTTGGGAATGAAGTGTGAACCCCCCATACAAGCTCGGATGGTTCCAGAAGGGACACGAGCTGTGGGTGAGAAGGCAGTGCCGAGTGCCGATGAACCTCGGTAGTTGGAAGCAAGGGGGTGCTTTGTGACGTGGTACCGATGGATGTGTGCCACATCTTGCTAGGACCGGGTTATACGACATGGGCTAAAGGAAGCTAGCAGCTCCCTCGAGTTCACGGTCAGACTGACGAGTGAAACCGGCCAAGGATCCGTCGGATCTTTTTTGACGGACTGGCAGCATGACGGAATTGTTTGAGGTCATAGAGGAGGCAATGCTACGCCATTGTGGCAAAGGAGGTGAAACGGCCGAGGGAGCGGAAGGGCGGCTCGAGTGAAGAAGAAGTGTAGGGGGACGCGGAAGCCTCGGATTCAGACCGAGTTTGCCGATGTACTGTCGGCCTTCTGACCAGTCTGCCTCCTTCCTCTTTCTTTATGGAAGATCACTATGCCCGAGCTCCAGCTTTGCGTTCTTCACCGGCGCTCGCCGGATGTCTCACTCATCCCGCTCCCCAGGTCAGGAGTCTTCTTTGTGTTATCATCATTACGGGAATGAATCGTTCGGTGGAAAATGGCTCGGGAATTCATTGAGAGTGACTTTGTCAGGTTTGCGGGGGGCTACTCTTCTTTGTGTTCGATCGAGCCGCTCTCCCTCATTCCACTCGTCCAGCCCTCTTCACGAACTTGTACAATCGATGCCACAGAGATAGCCAACTCTATTATCGAAGAAATAGGGAAACGGGCGACGATTAGGCACCAGATATCCGGAGGTGTGGAAAGAGCTGCTGTGAGAAGCGGAAAAACCATAAAAAAACGACGATTGTTCGTGACCACAGAAAGACCCCTGGGTTCTGGCAAACGGATCACAATGACAGGTATCTGGGAGCATACCGATGGAATGAACGAAATACGAAGAGTTAACATAATATGGTCATAGATCTTAGGTTGTAACTTGATCATGAGCGAATTTGTTGATGTTGCACCCACGAAGTATGAAAAGTGCCAAACATTGGGAACTACCCGGAGAGGAGTTAGGAACAGGAACAAGGAGAAGCGAGAACCACTTAAAAGGAGGAATCGATTGTATTTCGTCCTTTGAAAACCATAGCAACTGGGGATCGAAAAGCACCAAATTTGATAACTGAACAAGGGAAAGACGAAGTAAGAGCATGCTATTGGAGACGTTGCAACATATGTCGGGGAGGCCTCCGTTGATTGTGTACGAACAAAAAACGAGTCAAAAGGCAGGGTCAGAAAGGGTTTCGTTAATGGATATATTGACTCTTCCGGGAACCAGTAACGCGTAAACCATGTCAAACCAAGACCGATCAATATCCGAACAGAACGGATTCGAACTTCTCCTAGAATAGTTTCCGGTGCTAAATTCCATTCATATTTGTTGGATGAGTAATTCATAGGAGATTCTGCCGCTCGTCCAGCGCAGCGGCCGGCCCATGCCAAACACTGCCGCTTATCAAGAAAGGGCCACAATCCAACTTGGCTATTCTTTATATATATACGTAATTAGAAGCCTTTTACACAAAGAACATCTTTCCTTCCATTCGGTGAGATGCTGCTCGAGTACTGGAAGAGAGATTACTAGCTCTCCTTACCCAACGGGGGCGAGATCCCGACGTTCGTCAGCGTGATTCTGACCTCCAGTGCATGGGCACCCCGTCACACCCCTTCCGATTCGAGAACAACCCCTTCCGGCAGGATTCGAGGTACCCGGCAGCAGACCCAGCTCTCAGATGTCTCTCTTAAAGCAAGACAGGCGAGATGCAGTTCCATCTGTTCCGTCAAGATCGGAGGGCCTTTCTCCATCCGTGTTTTGTTCAACCCTCCGAAATGGCTCTGGCTCCGCCTCTCCCTGTTGGACCATTGAGAAAGAAATGTTGGGTTGGGTCAATTAGCGCACGCGGGATCTTCTTGATATATGCGCCTTGAACGGTTGGATATTATATGAGTTACGGATATCGACCCGGGCGTGAGCTATTGAACAGGTACTGCATCTCGATCCGCAACAGCTACTGGAACTACTGATGCTGGTGGTGCTGGCAGCCATGATGCTAGGTAGCCGTGATCCACCAGCTCTTGCTTATGTCGGTCCCCCCAACGTTGCAGCTTTCAATCAGAAGTAGACCAACGATTCGGATGGTGGCTACTATCGCAATGGCGGTCTGGAAATGGGTCATTCCGACCTCTTCCACTACATCCGTCGTAGCCCCCAGAAATGATTGAGATAATGACTACTCTATCCACGCTCTTCCGTAGGTCGGCGCCGCGTCCATAGGTAGAGAAAGCTACCCGTTGTAGTGGTTATCCCCGGTAGGTAGTAGTTGATCCAGTAGTACCAGTACCATTGAAGCCGGACATCTGATTGCATCTGAACCGGAAGCGGAGGATGAGGACAAAGCTAGTTTGTTTTCGGTAGTTGTAGCGGCGATGGAAGTCACACCAGTGCTGATCCAGTTGTTTATTACCACAAGCGTCATGCAGTTACGAGAAGTGATCGTGATTCCGTTCCGGATGTCCCAGATGCAGTGCCTTTTCTGAGGGACGGAGTTCGAGATAGGTTCAGGAATTTGTGTAGCGCTCTCTTCCTTTTTCACAGAAGGAGCTCACAGCACAGATGGATGCAATGATGCAGAGTCTCAAAGGACATCTAGATCAGTCAGGAAGAGTCAAAAGGAACATTTCCCACCAAAGGATCAGTCCAATAAGACCACTCACTGGTAAATAGCGCAAGACTTCTTCTCCACCATTTGATTTTCGGCCTGCATTCAACAAGGAGGAACCGAAGGAAGCACGTGATGATATATAACCTTAATATATAATGAGTACATGTCCGCCTCTCACAATAAAAAAAGGAACAGGACGGATTGAAGGGAGCTACAAAAAGACCTTCTACAAAGCCAGCCAAAGACTTCGAAGATCTTTGGTCAGATTGTTATAGGCAAGTTCGAGAGCACCAGAACACTTTGAGATGAGAGTAGGCCACACAAAGAAGAAAGATACTGATGTCGAAAAAAGACCTGAAAGTCAAGATTAGAGCATGCAATCCGTCGGTCTTTCTCTCAAGCCGGACTGATTGAGATCCTCTTTTCTCACTAAGCAACTCGAGGATGTGCAGAATCCAAAGGTCGGAGAAAGGGTCTTTGTTTCAGATGGTTGGTTTGGGACACTGGTGTGCAGCCCCCTGTTAGTTAGTTTTTTCTTGACTGATGCGGCATCAGAATCCGCAGGTGGAAATAGTGAAGCCAAAGTGTGAGGAGGGATCGTTGGAGCAGTTATACACTAAATGCTACTAGTGCTTCAATATCAACCAACAATAGGTCTGAACCACGAGACCCATGAGCTGAAACTGGTAAAGGACTGTCATCTTCCTACTCCTATAGCGGAAAGCAGTACTCTTTTGTAGTTACTTCCAGAAGTATGGAATCTGACCTTTCTTTCTCCACGGATGATGCAAGCAGTCATGATTGACTTTAACGGAATTCTTTTGATCTGCAATAAGGGAGTTCAAAGGATGGCCATTGGAAGTCAGAAGTCAATCTTTCTTTGATTGCCTCATCAGAATCGAAGGTTTGTGTAGGCTGACTGTTGATGCTTGCTAACCATGGACTCCATTGTCTTCTATTGGTAAGGAAGGACTGAGGAGAAATGTTAAAGGCCTCCAGATTGAGGCGCGTGTGATCCTAAGGCAGCCATTAATCAGTCTCACTCAGCATGTAGCTGATAGGGTTGACACGGATTCCCAGATGAACCCAAGAAATTCCTTCCCATTCAGTACGAAGGAAGAAAAGAAGCAGAAATGGGAATCAGTAATGAAAAGACCAGTGACAGCACGACAGAGAAAGTGACTGACAAATAAATAAAGGGCGAGGAAAGAGAACGCAAGAAGGTTCTTTTGTTGTTCCTGAATTCCCCTCCGGGGAGGAAGCGTCAAGCGGATATCTTCCGACTCAACTATGACTAAGAGATAGGAATCGAATCAGTTTCCATAGTCGTTTGTTTGTGCGCCCGCCAATCCATGAATGAATTCCTCCGCGATAGACTAAACTACTCGATTCAATCACGAATGATCGGTTGCCCCAACGTCATGTCACGTTATTAGCAAAGCCCCCAGCGTCACGTCACGAGCCAATTTCAAAGTCAAGGTCAGCGTACATGTCATTCAAAGTTGCGAGTGTCAATCTGATTTGCTTTGCTCGTGACATTGGAAAGCCAAAGCGAAGCGAGTGTGCTTATGATTTGTGGAAACACTAATGGCATACAATTGCCATTAGTGTCCATAATTGCACAATTATGGAAGGACTCTCTTGAAAGGTCAGGACTCTGAAAGGTCAGGACTAATGAGAATGATTGAGGAAAAGTCAGAACTCACCTTATCAAAAAGGTCAAGACTGTCTTTCAAAGTCAGGACTAACCTTACCAAAAAGATCAAGACTGTCTTGAAAGATCAGAACTTCTTCTTCTTAAAAGGACAGGACCCTTTTGAAAGGTCAGGACTCATGACAATTGTATGCCATTAGTACTCACTTGACAAACAAATGCCATTAGTACTCACTTGACAACAAAATGCCATTAGTGCTCACCATACCAACATGAGTACTCACCATACCAAAACAGGTGAGGACTCTGAAAGGTCAGGACTAATGAGAATGATTGAGGAAAAGTCAGAACTCACCTTACCATACAAGACTCATTTGTATGTCATCAGTACTCACCTTATCAAAAAGGTCAAGACTGTCTTTCAAAGTCAGGACTGACCTTACCAAAAAGATCAAGACTATCTGATCAGGACTGATTCTTCTGGTCAAGACTGTCTTTCACAGTCAGGACTGACCTTACCAAAAAGGTCAAGACTGTCTTGAAAGGTCAGGACTTTTGATGGAAGGACAGGACCAATTGCAATTGTATGCCATTAGTACTCACCTGACCAAAAATGGAAAGGTCAAGACTGTCTTGAAATCAGTACTGACCTTATCAAAAAGGTCAAGACTGTCTTTCAAAGTCAGGACTAACCTTACCAAAAAGATCAAGACTATCTGATCAGGACTGATTCTTCTGGTCAAGACTGTATTTCAAGGTCAGGACTGACCTTACCAAAAAGGTCAAGACTGTCTTGAAAGGTCAGGACTGATTCTTCTGGTCAAGACTGTCTTGAAAGGTCAGGACTCATTCTTCTTGAAAGGTCAGGACTCATTATGGAAAAGTCAGGAAGGTGAGGACTCTTTTGAAAGGTCAGGACTCTGAAAGGTCAGGACTAATGAGAATGATTGAGGAATGACCATACAGGACTCTTTTGAAAGGTCAGGACTCATTATGGAAGGACAGGACCCTTTTGAAAGGTCAGGACTCATGACAATTGTATGCCATTAGTACTCACTTGACAACAAAATGCCATTAGTACTCACTTGACAACAAAATGCCATTAGTACTCACTTGACAACAAATTGTATGTCTCTCACTTGACAAACAAATGCCATTAGTACTCACTTGACAAACAAATGTCATTAGTACTCACTGTACAAACCAATGTCATTAGTACTCACCATACCAAAACAGGTCAGGACTTTCTGGAAAGGTCAAGACTCTGAAAGGTCAGGACTAATGAGAATGATTGAGGAATGACCATCAAGACTCATTTGTATGTCATCAGTACTCACCTTATCAAAAAGGTCAAGACTGTCTTTCAAAGTCAGGACTAACCTTACCAAAAAGATCAAGACTATCTGATCAGGACTGATTCTTCTGGTCAAGACTGTATTTCAAAGTCAGGACTGACCTTACCAAAAAGATCAAGACTGTCTTGAAAGGTCAGGACTGATTCTTCTTGAAAGGTGAAGACTGTTTTGAAAGGTCAAGACTCATTTGTATGTCATCAGTACTCACCTTTTTTGAAAGATCAAGACTATCTTGAAAGATCAGGACTGATTCTTATTGAAAGGTCAATACTGTATTTCACAGTCAGGACTGACCTTATCAAAAAGGTCAAGACTGTCTTTCAAAGTCAGGACTAACCTTACCAAAAAGGTCAAGACTGTCTTGAAAGGTCAGGACTGATTCTTCTTGAAAGGTCAAGACTGTCTTGAAAGGTCAGGACTGATTTTTCTTGAAAGGTCAAGACTGTCTTGAAATCAGTACTGACCTTTTTTGAAAGATCAAGACTATCTGATCAGGACTGATTCTTCTGGTCAATACTGTATTTCAAGGTCAGGACTGACCTTACCAAAAAGGTCAAGACTGTCTTGAAAGGTCAGGACTGATTCTTCTGGAAAGGTCAAGACTGTCTTGAAAGGTCAGGACTGATTATGGAAGGACAGGACCAATTGCAATTGTATGCCATTAGTACTCACCTGACCATACAAGACTCATTTGTATGTCATCAGTACTCACCTTATCAAAAAGGTCAAGACTGTCTTTCAAAGTCAGGACTGACCTTACCAAAAAGATCAAGACTATCTGATCAGGACTGATTCTTCTGGTCAAGACTGTCTTTCACAGTCAGGACTGACCTTACCAAAAAGATCAAGACTGTCTTGAAAGGTCAGGACTTTTGATGGAAGGACAGGACCAATTGCAATTGTATGCCATTAGTACTCACCTGACCAAAAATGGAAAGGTCAAGACTGTCTTGAAAGGTCAGGACTCATTCTTCTTGAAAGGTCAGGACTGATTATGGAAGGACAGGACCAATTGCAATTGTATGCCATTAGTACTCACCTTATCAAAAAGGTCAAGACTGTATTTCACAGTCAGGACTGACCTTATCAAAAAGGTCAAGACTGTCTTTCAAAGTCAGGACTAACCTTACCAAAAAGGTCAAGACTGTCTTGAAAGGTCAGGACTGATTCTTCTTGAAAGGTCAAGACTGTCTTGAAAGGTCAGGACTGATTCTTCTTGAAAGGTCAAGACTCTGAAAGGTCAGGACTAATGAGAATGATTGAGGAATGACCATCAAGACTCATTTGTATGTCATCAGTACTCACCTTATCAAAAAGGTCAAGACTGTCTTTCAAAGTCAGGACTAACCTTACCAAAAAGATCAAGACTATCTGATCAGGACTGATTCTTCTGGTCAAGACTGTATTTCACAGTCAGGACTGACCTTACCAAAAAGGTCAAGACTGTCTTGAAAGGTCAGGACTTTTGATGGAAGGACAGGACCAATTGCAATTGTATGCCATTAGTACTCACCTGACCAAAAATGGAAAGGTCAAGACTGTCTTGAAATCAGTACTGACCTTATCAAAAAGGTCAAGACTGTCTTTCAAAGTCAGGACTAACCTTACCAAAAAGATCAAGACTATCTGATCAGGACTGATTCTTCTGGTCAAGACTGTATTTCAAGGTCAGGACTGACCTTACCAAAAAGGTCAAGACTGTCTTGAAAGGTCAGGACTGATTCTTCTGGTCAAGACTGTCTTGAAAGGTCAGGACTGATTATGGAAGGACAGGACCAATTGCAATTGTATGCCATTAGTACTCACCTGACCATACAAGACTCATTTGTATGTCATCAGTACTCACCTTATCAAAAAGGTCAAGACTGTCTTTCACAGTCAGGACTAACCTTACCAAAAAGATCAAGACTATCTGATCAGGACTGATTCTTCTGGTCAAGACTGTATTTCACAGTCAGGACTGACCTTACCAAAAAGATCAAGACTGTCTTGAAAGGTCAGGACTTTTGATGGAAGGACAGGACCAATTGCAATTGTATGCCATTAGTACTCACCTGACCAAAAATGGAAAGGTCAAGACTGTCTTGAAAGGTCAGGACTCATTCTTCTGGAAAGGTCAGGACTGATTATGGAAGGACAGGACCAATTGCAATTGTATGCCATTAGTACTCACCTTATCAAAAAGGTCAAGACTGTATTTCACAGTCAGGACTGACCTTATCAAAAAGGTCAAGACTGTCTTTCACAGTCAGGACTAACCTTACCAAAAAGGTCAAGACTGTCTTGAAAGGTCAGGACTGATTCTTCTTGAAAGGTCAAGACTGTCTTGAAAGGTCAGGACTGATTCTTCTTGAAAGGTCAAGACTCTGAAAGGTCAGGACTAATGAGAATGATTGAGGAATGACCATCAAGACTCATTTGTATGTCATCAGTACTCACCTTATCAAAAAGGTCAAGACTGTCTTTCAAAGTCAGGACTAACCTTACCAAAAAGATCAAGACTATCTGATCAGGACTGATTCTTCTGGTCAAGACTGTATTTCACAGTCAGGACTGACCTTACCAAAAAGGTCAAGACTGTCTTGAAAGGTCAGGACTGATTTTTCTTGAAAGGTCAAGACTGTCTTGAAATCAGTACTGACCTTATCAAAAAGGTCAATACTGTATTTCAAGGTCAGGACTGACCTTACCAAAAAGGTCAAGACTGTCTTGAAAGGTCAGGACTGATTCTTCTTGAAAGGTCAAGACTGTCTTGAAAGGTCAGGACTCATTCTTCTGGAAAGGTCAGGACTCTTTTGAAAGGTCAAGACTCATTTGTATGTCATCAGTACTCACCTTATCAAAAAGGTCAAGACTGTCTTTCAAAGTCAGGACTGACCTTACCAAAAAGGTCAAGACTGTCTTGAAAGGTCAGGACTGATTTTTCTTGAAAGGTCAAGACTGTCTTGAAATCAGTACTGACCTTTTTTGAAAGATCAAGACTATCTTGAAAGATCAGGACTGATTCTTCTTGAAAGGTCAAGACTGTCTTTCAAAGTCAGGACTAACCTTACCAAAAAGGTCAAGACTGTCTTGAAAGGTCAGGACTGATTCTTCTGGAAAGGTCAAGACTGTCTTGAAAGGTCAGGACTCATTCTTCTTGAAAGGTCAGGACTCATTGCAATTCAATGCCATTAGTACTCACTTGACAAACAAATGCCATTAGTACTCACTGTACAAACAAATGCCATTAGTACTCACTTGACAAACAAATGCCATTAGTACTCACTGTACAAACAAATGCCATTAGTACTCACTGTACAAACAAATGCCATTAGTGCTCACCATACCAACATGTCACCATACCAAAACAATGCCATTTCCCAATGGCAATTGTATGCCTTCCATAATTGCAATGAGATGCCATTCATGCTGACCATACAACAAATTGTATGCCTTCAAGAATTGCAATTGTATGCCATTAGTGCTGACCATACCAAAAAGCTCATACTTTGAAGAAGCACTCGCAAAGCGTAGGGCTTTGCTCGTGACGTGACGTTCCCTCACGCAATTCAAAGCGAGGGCTTTTTCACTCATTTTTGAGATGAAAAAGAAGGCTTTGTTCTGACGTGACATGACCTTCAAGATCAGATTGAAAGGAGTGCTTTGAAAGCCAAAGCGAAGCATTCAAAGCTGATGGTAGGCACTAATGCCATTCAATTCAAAGTTGCGAGTGCTTTGCTCGTTTGATCGCGGAGTCAACTGAAACAACGAGCGTATAGTGTAGACGACACTTTTCGTAAAGAGCTTGACGAAGCGAGCGAGTTTGCGGGTGGAGCGGAAAGCGACTAAACTAAGAAAGAAGCCACTCGCAGTGTCTTCGCTCTTACTGCTCGGCTCACTCAGTGCTTTGCTTACTCACTTCGCTTCACTTCCTCCTTATGGCTTCTGGCGACTAGCTTCTACCAAGGAGGCATGATGGGTTAGGTATGCGTCAGCTTCGAGCGACTACTATAAAATCAAGCAAGGTAGCTTGCTTACCAAGAGCCACTCAGTGGCTCAGCCTGTTTGTTGCTGCGCTCGCGACTACTATAAAGAAGACGGCTGACCTGTTTTTATAGAAAGCGTACCGGCACTACATCAACGCGAAAGGCCTTCTTTCTTTTTTGATAAAGCCCTGAAAAAAAGTGAAAGGCCCTTGTTCGTAGTCCGGTGACGGGCTGACTGACATATCATATATAAAGTCAATCCTTCTTTTTCCGGTATGCCGCTCCGCAAGCAAGGAGTGCCACGCACGAGCGAAGCGAAAACAAAGCAAGGGAATTCCCTGAAAAAGGTAGTCTCCCATGCGAAAGACTTGGATTCCATATTGAATATACATCCATGTCTTTCTTTTTCGCGAGGACCAAATTATCACATGTCCGTTTCGTTATTACAACCTTCTTTCTTTATGTCAAAGACCAGAAGCTACGCGCAAATTCTCATTGGATCTCGGTGGTTCTTAACAGCGATGGCTATTCATTCAAGTCTTCGGGTAGCACCACCAGATCTTCAACAAGGTGGAAATTCTCGGATTCCCTATGTACACGTTCCTGCGGCTCGGATGAGTATAATAGTTTATATCGCAACGGCTATAAACAGTTCCTTGTTCCCATTAACAAAACATCCCCTTTTTCTTCGCTCTTCCGGAACCGGTACAGAAATAGGTGCTTTTTCTACGTTGTTTACCTTAGTTACTGGGGGGCTTCGGGGAAGACCTATGTGGGGCACCTTTCGGGTGTGGGATGCTCGTTTAACCTCTGTATTCATCTCGTTCCTTATTTACCTGGGTGCACTGCGTTTTCAAAAGCTTCCTGTCGAACCGGCTCCTATTTCAATCCGTGCTGGACCGATCGATATACCAATAATTAAGTCTTCCGTCCACTGGTGGAATACATCGCATCAACCTGGGAGCATTAGCCGATCTGGTACATCAATACATGTTCCTATGCCCATTCCAATCTTGTCCAACTTTGCTAACTCCCCCTTTTCAACCCGTATCTTGTTCGTTCTGGAAACACGTCTTCTTATTCCATCTTTTCCCGAATCTCCCTTAACGGAAGAAATAGAAGCTCGAGAAGGAAGACCTGCTACCTAGTTCACTCGCTATTCGTTCCAAAACTTCGGACATGGGAGGATCGGACGGCTGGAAAAATCTATCCCAATCCTTTCTTTCGTCGCTACTTTGATTCAAAAGGTAACCTGAGTGACGGAAATGAGCAAAGCCCCCAGCGTCACGTCACGTCACGAGCAAAGCCCTACGCTTTGCGAGTGCTTCTTCAAAGTATGAGCTTTTTGGTATGGTCAGCACTAATGGCATACAATTGCAATTCTTGAAGGCATACAATTTGTTGTATGGTCAGCATGAATGGCATCTCATTGCAATTATGGAAGGCATACAATTGCCATTGGGAAATGGCATTGTTTTGGTATGGTGAGTACTCATTATGGACAGGACTACTTTCCGGTCAAGACTCTGAAAGGTCAGGACTAATGAGAATGATTGAGGAATGACCATCAAGACTCATTTGTATGTCATCAGTACTCACCTTATCAAAAAGGTCAAGACTGTCTTTCAAAGTCAGGACTGACCTTACCAAAAAGATCAAGACTATCTTGAAAGATCAGGACTGATTCTTCTGGTCAAGACTGTCTTTCACAGTCAGGACTGACCTTACCAAAAAGATCAAGACTGTCTTGAAAGGTCAGGACTTTTGATGGAAGGACAGGACCAATTGCAATTGTATGCCATTAGTACTCACCTGACCAAAAATGGAAAGGTCAAGACTGTCTTGAAATCAGTACTGACCTTATCAAAAAGGTCAAGACTGTCTTTCAAAGTCAGGACTAACCTTACCAAAAAGATCAAGACTATCTGATCAGGACTGATTCTTCTGGTCAATACTGTATTTCAAGGTCAGGACTGACCTTACCAAAAAGGTCAAGACTGTCTTGAAAGGTCAGGACTGATTCTTCTGGAAAGGTCAAGACTGTCTTGAAAGGTCAGGACTGATTATGGAAGGACAGGACCAATTGCAATTGTATGCCATTAGTACTCACCTGACCATACAAGACTCATTTGTATGTCATCAGTACTCACCTTATCAAAAAGGTCAAGACTGTCTTTCAAAGTCAGGACTGACCTTACCAAAAAGATCAAGACTATCTGATCAGGACTGATTCTTCTGGTCAAGACTGTATTTCACAGTCAGGACTGACCTTACCAAAAAGATCAAGACTGTCTTGAAAGGTCAGGACTTTTGATGGAAGGACAGGACCAATTGCAATTGTATGCCATTAGTACTCACCTGACCAAAAATGGAAAGGTCAAGACTGTCTTGAAAGGTCAGGACTCATTCTTCTTGAAAGGTCAGGACTGATTATGGAAGGACAGGACCAATTGCAATTGTATGCCATTAGTACTCACCTTATCAAAAAGGTCAAGACTGTCTTTCACAGTCAGGACTGACCTTATCAAAAAGGTCAAGACTGTCTTTCAAAGTCAGGACTAACCTTACCAAAAAGGTCAAGACTGTCTTGAAAGGTCAGGACTGATTCTTCTGGAAAGGTCAAGACTGTCTTGAAAGGTCAGGACTGATTCTTCTTGAAAGGTCAAGACTCTGAAAGGTCAGGACTAATGAGAATGATTGAGGAATGACCATCAAGACTCATTTGTATGTCATCAGTACTCACCTTATCAAAAAGGTCAAGACTGTCTTTCACAGTCAGGACTGACCTTACCAAAAAGATCAAGACTATCTTGAAAGATCAGGACTGATTCTTCTGGTCAAGACTGTCTTTCACAGTCAGGACTGACCTTATCAAAAAGGTCAAGACTGTCTTTCAAAGTCAGGACTAACCTGACCAAAAAGGTCAAGACTGTCTTGAAAGGTCAGGACTTTTGATGGAAGGACAGGACCAATTGCAATTGTATGCCATTAGTACTCACCTGACCAAAAATGGAAAGGTTAAGACTGTCTTGAAAGGTCAGGACTGATTCTTCTTGAAAGATGAAGACTCATTGCAATTGTATGCCATTAGTACTCACTGTACAAACAAATGCCATTAGTACTCACTGTACAAACAAATGTCATTAGTACTCACTGTACAAACAAATGCCATTAGTGCTCACCATACCAACATGAGTACTCACTATACCAAAAAGATGCCATTTTCCATACAACAAATTGTATGCCTTCCAAAATCCATGACAATTGCAAATTGATGTTCATGAAAAGTGAAAAAGAAGGCTTTGTTCTGACGTGACATGACCTTCAAGATCAGATTGAAAGGATCTGAAAATCTGATGAGCTAATGCCAACTATCAGATTGAAAGGAGTGCTGATTGAGGCAAAATGAGATTCACTATGTACCTTGATGTCCTTGAAAGGGTTGACTTTGCCCGAGATTTTGTGAGAGTTGACAGGGGAGGGGAGAACAGCCCTGTCTGCAACTGAGATTCCAAAGGCGAACTTCCATAGGTGCTATCTATGACTCAGGAACCAAAAAGACCAACCAAGGCAAAGACCTCATTCATCACTTGCCGCTAGTCCAAGGCAAAGATTAGATACCTTCTTTCGGAGGCTCATGCTACCTTTACAAAAAGAAGGACGCAACACATCCACCTCTTCTTGAACTTAATGAAATCAGGGACGATGACGATTATTTAGCAGCTAGGAGAAACCTGGGACCCCTTGAAGCCCCTTTTTCGGATCAAGAGTAATGAAACGGGGTCCAATATCTAATCACCTCAAGCAAGGAATAGAACTACAATTGAAAGCGGAACTGCTTCTACTGTCACTGAATACCCCACCTACCTTTCCGAACCCCGAACCACAGATCCTTGAATCCCTTGATATGCTTGAGCGGTTGAACTCCTCTCTCCCCCGAATCGTGCAGCCAGTCGAGAAAGAAATGGAGCCATAGGCATCAGTGATAGGGGACGAAAGCAGCCGGGCCGGGTGAATGCAGATAGACGGATCGGACTGAGAGGCCCGGAGAGAGTTGCTGCCAAGCCATCTCCGACTCCTTGAACTAGGGTCTGAAAGAGCTGGATCTGCTTCTCGGGTTCCTGGTGAGAGTCTAGTTAGAGCAGTAAGTACACATATTATCGGCCACTGCACCGGAAGATGACGGCTGACGAGCGGGTGGGTCAGTACGAGGACTTCCAATCGGACAAGAAAGAAGTACAAAGTTCCATCATTTGAAGCTATGCCTCAGGCCCTCAACCACGGACTCAGGATGGTGCCGTCAGTGTCATCACAGAATCGGGTACATCCGAATCCACCTGGGTCTGTCGAAAGTAGTGTCCCGATTGATTGGGGTGGATCAGTCGAGTTCTCAGAGTCCCGCCCGATGGGCAATTGGCAGCAGCTAAGATCAAAATCCATGGTTTCGCCTACCAGTGAGTCAACAAGACGGGGTGGTCAAGTTGGGTCTCAATAAAGGCAGTCCGACAAGTACGTTGTCCATTGCTTCATCAAAGCACTCGCAAAGCGAAGAATTGCGTTAGGGAACTCGCAAAGCGAAGCAAGCTTTGCGAGTTCTTTGTGCAATCACTCACAAAGCTCACATGCTTTGCGAGTGCTTTGTGGGCTTTGCTCATCAATTGACGTCAAGATCTCTCGCTTGAAGCTCTTTCCTCTTTCTGGTAGTCCAATGAGGGTTTCAGGAAAGCAAGGTCATCCTGTAGAGGGCTTGATCGGAGTGGTTTTTTCGCAGCAGATGAACTCCTCTCTCGAGACGAGTGAGGCCCCTCTTTTGCTCTTGATACGAGTAATGCTCCCGCTTCCTCTCAAGATGATGGTCGACCTACACTTCTTGCTTTCGAGCTTCCGACTTCTTTGCTCAAACCTACAGAGGAGCCACTAACGCACTCCGAAAGAGAGGCCTATTCTCGCTTTCCCGCTGGGTGGACTATTCTCGAGAAAAGCTGTGGTTGAACTAGACATCACTTTACCACCCGGAAGAAGACCACCCACAACCGATAGTACCACTCGGAACCGAAAGCACACCTGGGACGAGAACACTAGCCGAAAGAACCACTCAAGAGAGAGACTAGTCGAGAACACAACTCAAAAACGCCATCCGTCAAGAACCACTCGACATTCATAGGGGGCATTGAGATACCACTACCCGCGAAAGACTCTCTCTCCGAGGCTGCTGACAGCCCGGGTCCAGTACCTATGTTTGGCTGAGACTGACTCCTCAGGTGCGCTTACAGTCTGATAGACGATGACTCCTTTACCGGCCCGAGGCTGTGTGAATCCTTCGGACCAGACCAGAAAGTAGCAACCTTTGATCCCTCCGAGTCACCATCCTGGCTTATTCAAGATATGAGCTTCCAGTATTCCCGGTTGCCAATTCCAACTGCGGAGACCGAGCCTACTTTAAAGCTTCAAAATCAGACCATACTGAAATTCAAGAACTCCTGAGAGTCTTCAGCCTTGGACTTCCAATGGTTGGTGACCACAGGAGCCGAAAAGAGTTCCTCGAATGAAGGATCATAAGCAACTAACATAGAGTTATACCACTGAAGGTTCTTCAACCAAGACTCCATCCAGTTCCTACTTTCAAGAAGAACCATCAAAGTGGAAATCCGCAGGATTGGGTTGAATCTGACTGAAAATGAAGAAGACAAGGAAGCCTTTTCAGTATGGACCACAGGGATCACCCCTGCAGAGCCAAAACTCTAGTGGTTTGACCACTATGTTTTTTCTCTGACATCACCCTCAACCGCTCCCATCTACGGGATGGTCTAGAAGCTAAAGAGAAACAATTCCTATAACCTGCGCCACAAATACGAGCCAATGTCGAAAATCTTCGAACATTGTACTTTTCTTGAATAGCCATCAGGCCAAAAGGACTAAGGAGAAGAGTTTGAAGATCAACAGGAGAAAGATCTCGTCCATCAACATTGACCACTCACTTCACTATAAAGAGATTCTAGATCACAGAAGGAATCAGAAGAGAGAACGTAGTACACAATCCAAAAAAAAGAGTACGTCGTATCAGAGGAGGTTATGGCCAGAGGCATGCATCCCGGTCGCTTCTTCAAATCCCCGGCCAGGCCTGATGCAATGACAAAATGTTGGATTGCATTGTTTTCCCTACCTGATGCGAAAGCATCATCTACTTCTTGCTTGGATCAGCTAAAAGAACGTTAGGGTTTGAGGGGCGAAGCAGCCTATAAAGACAGAAGCCTTGTTGAGATAGGGGGAGGCGCTTGCGACAACTTGATAGGTCCTCATGACAGGTCGAAGATACAACCTCGACGCAGGGAACGAAGATCGGGGCGTCAGCCTCGTTACACTCGAGATTCAGTAACCCAGTTCGTTGATGGAAACTCAGGCGGCTATAAGCTCGACCTTACAGAGCCTCGTGCCCCCTGAAAGTCCCCAGTAATTGGCACTCTATGTATCGTGGTAATGGGCTTGACTGAGATGGCTTAGTAGATGGTTGAATCTGCATAATATATATACTGAATTCACTGAAGCTCAGTTCACTAAGTCAACTGCCTATACCCCCTTTAGGGTATGGATCTTGAACCTTCTCTAAATGGCCTTCAATCTGCTCTGTACGAAACCGGATAATAGGATAACGAAAGAGATCTGTCAATGCTCAAGTCTAAAGTCTACTGCAGGATCTTGGTATGGGTCTACTAATCATAGGTTGATATGCTGTTAGCTCCACCGGAGATAGGTATGGAAGCCCCTATGGGTATATATCCAGGTATGCTTCTAGATAAGGAACTGAACCTCACGCCATAAACTGAATCCCTATCATGAGCGCGAGCATAATCAACTGGATCTACTGGGGCTATTTGACAGGGACACTTGTCTCTAGCTCTGGATATGGAAGGTATGCTACTACCACTTCTACCGCTTCTGGATCAACAACTGACTCAACCGTATCTCTGAGTTCAGTACCAGTCCTTTCTTGATTTAAAAAAAAGGCTATGCCGGATCGAGTTGCTTAGCCACGAGTAGCAGTCATAACCAACCATTAACGTTTTTTTGAGTCTGTTCATAGACAGACCGTTGCTCCGGTTCAGCGCTTCCCATGAGAGGATTGGATTGCTTGTATTGGGCCCGCTCTGATAGCCTTTGGGGCTGACTCGATATTCAACTCGGATCCCCACCTGTCTTTTGATTTTCTGAATTGTCTGGCTATGTCAGAAGAAAGTGTTTCGATCCAAAGATGGTACCCGTGGGTCCTGGGGTAGTTAGCTAAGACCATACCCTCTCCAGAGTGGTGTTCCAGGGGCCTCTTCTCTGTCAGAAGCTGGCATCGGATAGAGCGGATGAGCCTCACCCTGATGACCCACTCAACGGCAATTGAAGTAGAAAGGAGGACGGACTATGGGAGACTGGAGCAGCTAAGAGCGGTGCTTTCTTTGCGTTATCAATCTCTTTCGCCGGCAGAAAATCACACAAGACAATCAATGTGATGCTCTGATGCTCTCTTTCTGAAATTGGGGTCCTAACTCAAACTCAGCTTCCTTCAACGAGTGAGGGCACCGCAGGAACCGAACGAGCAAAGACGGTTTTGAGTTTTTTTTTCATCAAATCGTCTGTCTCGACAGTTGGACAAGATTGGAATGGGCATAGGAACATGTATTGATGTACCAGATCGGCTAATGCTCCCAGGTTGATGCGAGATTCAAACCAACCCAGATTCAGAGTTGACCATGGATTCCGGAACTTGAACAAAAACTGTGACATGCGCTTGAGCAGGCAGGCGAGTCAAAGTTTGGTACCGGATAGAGGGAAGCAGTCAAGAAGGAACTAGAACAGGAAGGCACTTGAGACTTGCTGTAGAACTTTCACTTGAACCGGCACTGGCACTAGCTCCGGAACTGGAACTAGAAAGTGACACGATTCCCACTTTTGACATGTCAACAAGGTCTTCTAGAATCCCTCTTAGCGGAATGGGTGGAAGAACTGGAGCCCCTCAACAATCTATCCCGTTTGCATTCCCACATGCATGACCCTCATGGAATGATGAACAAATCAAAAGTGAAGATACAGCAGTAGCACTGGAAAGCTCTGAACGGCTTCATTCTACGTCCTCTGGCGAACCAGATGCTGGTGGCGGGCCTTCTTTGCCATCAGCCGAGATGACTGTCAGGCAGATGAATCCGGACAACTCAGAGCATGACCGTCAATTGTCTTGCTCTAACTCCTTTCAAGCCCTCTCTAATGCAGGACTTGGAGGCTTCTGAACTGGCCGAGAATCAGATTCTGACCCACGTGGAGGCAGCCCCCATTGAAGCAGTGAAGCAGGGTCTCTCACGATCCAACAAGAAGAAAAAACCGACTATAGTGCCTCTTAGTTTACAGACCAATAGGTATGCTATACTGATAGGTCCTCTGAATACCACTCCCTCTCGTCTTGATGGTGTCGGGACTCTGATGGAACATACGGGGAGTGGGCAACACTCCTTCCCGAAGTCGATTGAAGTCTCTTTTGAGCATAACCTGCTATTTGTCGCCCTTATGGACTTGTGCAATGTGCAAGCGTCTTGGCATGGCTCTTCATCTACTCTCGAAGATCTGGGTTCTATGGTCAATACACTGAAGCATCTTCCATTCTCATGATCAGGTTGTCACTTTCGCAGTGCATGAAGAAGGGAGATGAACTGCATACCTGTCCTTTGTATATGCCAAGTGTACACTGGCTTAAAGGAGGGAGCTGTGGAGGCAACTCTCTCTTCTATCTGCGTCTATCACAGTTCCATGGATGGTAGGGGGGATTTGAATGTTATACTTGTTGCAAATGAGAAGTCCAGAGGAGGATGGACGAGCTATTGACGAGTTTGATGACGCTACTCAAGCACCAAGAATTGACAAGCGGATGAGTCAGACTTGTGAGTTGGCTATGTTGATATAGCTGCGAGCTTGGCGGATGCAGGCTTCATTGGAAGTCGATTTACGTGGTGTAATAAGAAAGAGGGCCCTGGCTGCATCAGAGCCCGCCTTGACAGATGCCTCATCAACTCCAGTTGGTTGATCACCTTTGAACCGCTCACATCACACCTGGTGTTGAGGTCAACTATAGTGCCTCAATCAATCACTGGAGGAACTCCTGCAGCGCGCTTCTTCTCCTTTGCAGCGCTACTCTCGCCACCACAGCTCTTTTTTAGCCTCTTTGGTGCCTACCCTACCACCTTCCTTTCTCTCGGCCTATCCAAATCAATATCCTTATCAGACAAGGTGACTCCGGCACCTCACATCTCAAAGAGGTCATTTCTGATATTGACAGCAAGCTTTGTCTCATCTTCATGAGCAGCCACCTGCTTTGCCCCAAAGCAGTCACTGCCCCCAAATCACCATCATCAACGGGAAGTTCAAGGTCTCAAGCTCGGGCCCTGTGTTGGGTTGGGCCCATCATACTCTTTGAACATATATATGTTTTCCACGCTTGTTGAGCGGTCAAACTACTTGTAACTGCGGATGGGCACAGTATGAATTCAACTTGCTTTCTAAAGCCCCAACCAACCGAAGCCCCAATCGTAACCCGACTGGCCCTAGAAAGAAAGAGAGATCTTTCATGTAATGGAAATTATGGAAAGGTTATGGAATCTTGAAAGGTCAGGACTCTCTGGAAAGGTCAGGACTAATGAGAATTGTATGTCATTAGTCTTTTTGAAAAGACAAAACAAAATAGCAATTCTTTAGGAAAAGTTAGGACTTGATTGAAAGGTCAAGACTCTGAAAGGTCAGGACTAATGAGAATGATTGAGGAAAAGTCAGAACTCACCTGACCATACAAGACTCATTTGTATGTCATCAGTACTCACCATACCAAAAAAAGTCAGGACTTGATTGAAAGGTCAAGACTCTGAAAGGTCAGGACTAATGAGAATGATTGAGGAATGACCATCAAGACTCATTTGTATGTCATCAGTACTCACCTTATCAAAAAGGTCAAGACTGTCTTTCAAAGTCAGGACTAACCTTACCAAAAAGATCAAGACTATCTGATCAGGACTGATTCTTCTGGTCAAGACTGTCTTTCACAGTCAGGACTGACCTTACCAAAAAGGTCAAGACTGTCTTGAAAGGTCAGGACTTTTGATGGAAGGACAGGACCAATTGCAATTGTATGCCATTAGTACTCACCTGACCAAAAATGGAAAGGTCAAGACTGTCTTGAAATCAGTACTGACCTTATCAAAAAGGTCAAGACTGTCTTTCAAAGTCAGGACTAACCTTACCAAAAAGATCAAGACTATCTGATCAGGACTGATTCTTCTGGTCAAGACTGTCTTTCAAGGTCAGGACTGACCTTACCAAAAAGGTCAAGACTGTCTTGAAAGGTCAGGACTGATTCTTCTGGAAAGGTCAAGACTGTCTTGAAAGGTCAGGACTGATTCTTCTTGAAAGGTCAGGACTAATTATAATTATAGAAAGGTCAGGACTCATTGCAATTCAATGCCATTAGTACTCACTTGACAAACAAATGCCATTAGTACTCACTTGACAAACAAATGCCATTAGTACTCACTGTACAAACAAATGCCATTAGTACTCACTTGACAAACAAATGCCATTAGTACTCACTGTACAAACAAATGCCATTAGTACTCACTATACCAACATGAGTACTCACCATACCAAAACAATGCCATTAGTGCTCCCAATGGCAATTGTATGCCATTAGTGCTGACCATACAAAAAATGGCAATTGTATGCCATTAGTGTTGACCCTGACTTCAAGAAATCGTCACAAATCTGGTTGGAGGTAATGAAGGAAGGGAAGGTGGGGAAGGAAGCGAATGGAGTCTTCCTTCTATATCTAGACTCAGTCATTTTCACAACGGAGTCTGACTGAACCGCCGGGATTGATATGAGACTACGGTTCAAAGCTTCCGAACGAACTAGCTAGATCTGGATCTGCTGAACCTGGAGGCGCTTGCGGTACTATTGGCCAACTCTTTATAGGAGAGTTTGGACTGCGAGGGAGTCTGGTGGTATCGTATATAAATAGGAGGCTGCTTTGACCTCAAAATGGAAGAAGACTACTCAAGATAGACAAAAGGAAAGGTTGAGATTGAGAGTAGTACGTCTGCAGGGCCCAATCAAGGTCAAAAGAAGAGTTTGATCCTGGGGGCTCAGAAGAAAGGCTAGCTATATGCTTAACACATGCAAGTCGAACGTTGTTTTCGGGGAGCTGGGCAAGCCGAACCTCTGATCTCACCAAAAGAGGCAATAGGTTTTGAGGTTGACACTATGGGAGGAAAATTGAAGAGTCTGAATGAATGAGTTCTGCTGCTCTTAAAGCGGGCGGATCCGCAGCTCACACAATAGGAAGAGGATAGGGAAAAGTGGTCGACAGATCAGTCTCCAAAAGTCTCATTTTTCTCAGTCATGTTCTGACTTTTCTTATTCGCCGTAGTCTATTCTGGTTGAGTACTTGGCATTTCTTGGAATCTCCTATGGCTCAAGAGAAAATCCATGCTACTGGGCAGATCTTTCCACTTCCTATTCAAGAGGCTCGGGTGGTGTACCGGAGGCCTCATGTTTGCTGTCATCTTTTCGCTCTTGGATCCCGAAGTGGGTAACATGATGGTCGGGGGCTTCCGACCCATCAAGCTCGTCTTCTTGGACTGCGTATGAGAGAAATGCAGAGTCGATCGTTTCTGATTGAAAAAGAAAGAAAGAAGGGATTGTGAACTCTCTTACTCTGCTACATCTTCAAGATTTTCATGTTTATCAAGCCAACTCCAGAGCACTTCCTGGATCTTTTCCAAGCGGAGAGTCCAGAGAAGAGGGTCAAGGCTTTTCATACATTTCTGACATTCTTCGGAACCAGAAGGATCGAAAAGAGGTAGTGTCGGGGATTCTTTTGATACAAACACAGAATGAGAAGTCAATGTTTGATGTATATTTGATTGATTGACGGAAAGTCCTGTCACGCGGGTGAGGGGCAGCTGACCGAAAGGAAAGCGGATAGGCCCCCGGCTTCTTCTTGTGAAGGTGGAACTCAAAACACCTTTTCCTTCTTTCGGAGGGGCGGAATCGTGTCAAATCAGATGAGCTCTCTTTGTTTGTTTGCACAACTTCTTGAATGCCACAGGGAAAATTCCGCATTTGATCAACGCCTTCTACACAGTCGCTATTTTCGACTCGACTTCATTATTGGACGGCGGTGAGGTGGGCCCCCCCTTCACTTGAGCTTTGATCCCGCTTGACAGCGGAGGTAGCCATGTGGCTTGCGCCGAAGATGAGGAAGGTGGATGAGAACGCGGTCTTGATCTTAAAAGAGAGAGAGGGAGGAGAAGCGAGCCTCAGATTCATTCGGATAACTGCACGAACCATCAACCATCAGGAGCAAATCAAGCCCTAACGCAAATGCGAATGCTTTTTGCTCCAAGAATTTGCCCACTCCGTTCGTCGGTCAAACCAACGATTGATTCACATAGAGAGAGTCTATATCTTTGAAGATATCAATGCAATGAAAGAACCATCCCTTCCTATTGGATTTGTCCTGTCAGATAGAAAGAGAGGCCCCGGCCCTTCTTGACCACTTGAGGGGATGGGGGTGAAGGGAGGGTTGACATCAAACCGTGGCAAAGTGGTTTATGATTTCATCTCAGAGGCATTCTTATCATTTGGTAGATCCAAGTCCATGGCCTATTTCGGGTTCACTCGGAGCTTTGGCAACCACCGTAGGAGGTGTGATGTACATGCACTCATTTCAAGGGGGTGCAACACTTCTCAGTTTGGGCCTTCTCTTTATCCTATATACCATGTTCGTATGGTGGCGCGATGTTCTACGTGAATCCACGTTGGAAGGGCATCATACCAAAGTCGTACAATTAGGACCTCGATATGGTTCTATTCCGTTCATCGTATCGGAGGTTATGTTCCTTTTTGCTCTTTTTCGGGCTTCTTCTCATTCTTCTTTGGCACCTACGGTAGAGATCGGAGGTCTTTGGCCCCCAAAAGGGATTGGGGTTTTAGATCCTTGGGAAATCCCTTTTCTTAATACCCCTATTCCCCTTTCATCCGGAGCTGCCGTAACTTGGGCTCATCATGCTATACTCGCGGGGAAGGAAAAACGAGCAGTTTACGCTTTAGTAGCTACCGTTTCACTGGCTCTAGTATCCACTGGCTTTCAAGGAATGGAATATTACCAAGCACCTTTCACTATTTCGGATAGTATTTATGGTTCTACCTTTTCCTTAGCAACAGGCTTTCATGGTTTTCATGTTCTTATAGGTACTCTTTTCTTGATCGTATGTGGTATTCGCCAATATCTGGGTCATCTGACCAAGGAGCATCACGTTGGCTTTGAAGCAGCTGCATGGTACTGGCATTTCGTAGACGTGGTTCGGTTATTCCCATTTGTCTCTATCTATTGGTGGGGAGGTATATGAAAGAACGAATCAGTGGATTGAGGAATGAAAGCTCGAAGACAAAGAGAACCGGGCTTTTCCAAAGAATGACTGCTGCTTTCCCACCTCCTTTGATTCTCATATCCCAAGTGTCTTTCACTTCCCTACCTGTTCTTTCTTTATTCTGGCACATTTTAGTAGGGATCGAAGATATTATTGCAGATCATGTTCACCAAGAAATGACCCGAAATTTGATCTTGGTCTATTTGAGATTGTGCCTTTTCATTGTCATCAAAGATGTTTTCTTGTCTCTCGTTTCTTTTCCGAACAAATCGAAGAACCTAATGGTGGCCTTGGCTGCTACGAAGGGCCTTGCGTTGCGTAAGCAACGTTCTGATAAGGAGGCGGAGAGCAAGCAACCTCGTTTCCTTCACGGCACGGCCGTGCTCGCCAGGAGGAAGATCTTCTTCATGGCCGGAGATCAAGGCAATGATCGGTCCTCCGCCCTCGCGTTAGTGGTGGTGCCTTTCAAACTCTTGAGTGAAGGTTAGGGGAACGGCTCCCGACCAATCCATCCGTACAGTTGTTATCAGAGAGTACGGGAAACCCAGCCATCTCTATTGTCCATAATCTCAGTAGTTCAGGGTCGGCGGATCAGGGCCTTCTACTTCTATACGAGGAACTGCGATAGATTCCTATAGGGAGGAGCGACTCTCAATCCTATAGGGGGAACAACCCAGCGAGTGAGGGAACAAACATCATCCATCGGTGCCATCCTTTCTGTTAACGATGGCTCATTCAGGGGGGTTGGGTTCTCGTTCGGTAGGCGAAAGACCCACCTATTGCTGCTCTGCCCTTCGATTCTGGAATCGGAGCTCAAGCGCTCTCTTGTTCCCTAACCTACCCGAAAGGTTGGATAATGAGAGAGAATTCGTTCCCCCCTACACCACCCTTCCCACTCCTTTGACTAGGTAGAAACATCTTCCCTGATTCTGATCCCCAAGCCCCCTGGCTAACCCACGCAACTAGGCGAGCCGTCCTGGGATGGGTGGGAAAATGACCAGCCTACCCCTCATATTGGTTGTGTTCTACCTCTCCCAACTCTCCTTTACCCCAGCTTCATAGAACTTCCGTTTTTTCCGAAGACACGATTGGCATGCAACTACCGAACGAGCGAGCCGTCACTCCTTCTTGCTCGTTGGCAGCTGACCAACAGGATCGGAAAGACAGAGGAAAAAGCAGGTGGCGGGACGTCCCACTCATTTCATGCTGGCATTTCTGAAGACATACGCGGGAAGAAGGAAGAATGGAGCGCCCCAACTCTCCTTGATGATCATTACCTTCTAATGAAAATGAATGAGGTGCCCGGTTTGTCCATCTTTGGAAAACTCTATTCTGACGGATCACTATTTTGCTTCTTGCTAATCTTGAGTTGGAATAGCCACATCTCGATACCAACATCTAACTACTGCCCTTGCCCAACCTCACTTGCCAAACGAACCTGAGCACTCAATCATTCGTTCTCTGTATTTCCCTCTACTCAAAAAGGAAAGAACAGGAGGTTTGGAGCAAGCAACAAACAGTTCTGTCATGTTCATTTTTTGCTCTTCCCCTTCAAAGACTCAAACTCCAAGAATGAGGGGGCTCGGATGTTGGGATCCATTCTTTTCGCACTCTAATTGGAGCCAACAAAAGGGCTCGGTTTGGTTTTGTTTCACTCACTTTCAACGATGAGAAATGTCTCAAAGCTTGAACGTCTTCTTTCTGTCTTTCATACCATCAGAGAAAAACCTGACCTTCTTTGATCAGACCGCTCCTGGCGTTCGAACTAGTCATTAATGGTCGGCCTTGAGCCACCCTTTCGGTATGCGTTGCGAACACTTTCATTTTGAGCGTCTCATCTTCATTCTCTGGAGAAGCGAAAATCGAACGGATAGAGCAGATGGTCCAACTACAGAACTTCTTCTTTTTCATTACTTCCATGGTCGTGCCTCGTGGCACGGCAGCACCCGTACTCTTGAAATGGTTCGTCAGTAGAGATGTTCCCACAGGTGCCCCTTCTTCCAATGGTACGATAATTCCTATTCCTATCCCTTCATTCCCTTTTTTGGTCTATCTACATTCCAGGAAATTCATACGCTCCATGGACGGAGACAAAAGTGGAGTGTTGGTCAGAGCAAGCCGCCCTATTCTATTACCAGACAACAACATGGGGAGAAGCTCATCCGAAACTAGAGCTAGAAACGCTGCATTTCGTTTCGTTCCCGTTCTTCATTTCCTTCTTCTCGAATCCATGGGTTCCTATTTAGAATCTTTCCGCGGTGTGCTCCGTTTACTATTCTTTCGTACCCTCTTCTTTTTACCACGCGATAGGTCAGCGAAGCGTGAGCGGGCGCGGAGAAGAAAACGCCAAACACTTCGGCCTCACGGACAACGACGAAATGAAAAGATGAGGTGCCCAGGGCACCCCCATGACGAAAGAAGGGGCGAAGGTTTTGGGCCTGTAGCTTTCCCCGTCACCCCTTCGTCGGGTGGTGCTTGTGGGGGGGGTGTGCCACCAGAAATCGGGCTTGAAGCTCTCGCCTTACCAACGAGCCGACTTCGGGTGGCAGTTGGTCACGACGACTACCAAAAAGCTCCTATGAATCTTCCTATTGAACATGGAGGAGTGTGCATCTGTCTGTTGGGTGTTCTTCTGTCGTGCGACCCGGCGGCTGCTTATGTGCGACCTGTGGCCCGCGCCTCCTATTTGTTCAGGGCGGGCGGCGTGAACTCTGATTCGATCCGGGTATTCAATCCCGCCGCTGAGATGCTCAGTTGACTCCTTCCCCTTGATAGGAAGATGGCTGATTCCCACATTCGTGCATAAGGGTAAGGACAAATGGATGAACTAATGCGAATGGGTGTCAGCCTCGCTGCTCGGAAACACCCAGTGCTGACCACACGGAGAGACACGAAAGCGCAGGTAACGCCAGTTGGCGAAGTGGCGTTAAGCATCCCTAGCGGTACGAAAAGAGAGGTCGTGATGATATCATCTACGTCCGTACCGCTCCTCGTGGAGTAGATCCCGCATCCAACCAACCCTTTGATCAGGGAACGGGAGAATTCTCACTACCGCTGGCAGGCCAGCCGGGCCGTGAGCGCGGTGGGAACGGGCTTCCCAAAAAGCCAGCCCGGGCCGGGGTCAGCATAGAATGAAGGGGACGGCCCTCATGTTGTTGGCAAAGCCAAATGGGTTGCGGGCGGAGAAAAGCGGACGTGGGGACTCGGGTCGGGGCGCAGCATCAAAAAGAGAGCCATTCCATTGAGGGACGGGCGGGCACGAGCGGATCTCTCTGGCCGATTGGTCAGACGCCCCAATGACTATAGGGCGTATTAGCCGCCCGCCCTCCATGGACCATAGAAGGAACGCGACTATAGGGCGCTATAGGGTCGGTTTTGGAATTGTTGGGGTTCCTGTCCGTCCCGACTGGCAGCTGCTGGGTCTCCCCATCTCTCCTTGACTTCCCCCGGTCTTCGGCCCGAGCTGTATGAGGCAGAAACTCGTCCCACGTACGGTTCGGAGGCCGAGCCCCACCCCAGCAGTAATGGTGCGGCTTAGGTCAACTAACACGAAGAAGATACAGTTCACTCAACGATTGCCTTTGGGTTCCGAACTCCATATGGGTTTGGAGCGTTGTTGTTTGCGAGGTCTCGATCATTTACATGGACCCACTTCTCATTCAATTTGTGGGAATTTGATGATCTATAAACCGTCCTTAACGCAAAATCGGCTCATGTTTGAGCATGATGAATCACTTCGTGCCGACCTGTTGCCAATCCACTTTCCGGCCTCCTATGGGAATGGAAAACTGGATCATTTTCTGCATCGGTGGATGAAGAATCGCGAACATCAGAATTTATGGTTGACCATGTTCCCAGAAAGAAGATACTTTTTTTCCGAAACGACGAGCACGACCGAAGTAGCTATACATACAAATCCATTTACGGATCCATATGCTCCGATTGGAACTGGAAGTTCCGGAACAGGCGGCTGGTATACCACCATAATGAAACTGCCTTTTATTTTTTGCATTCGGATAGGATTTATGTTGGCTTCGTCGGGAGGCTCGCGTAGTTTGTTACGTCAGCTCCAAAAGGAGAAGTTGCATTGGAATCGAGAAAGTTCCATTGAGTTCATAATTGCATCAAAGGAGTCAAAGTAGTGGCTGCGGCGCGTCGAGGCACTTCTTCGACGGTCCCCGTCCGCCCAAAAAAGGCGAGACAGAATGGGCGGGCACTACTAACCAAGCCAAGCCTAGTTCTCACCGATAGGCGCTGGTAGCTTGCTTCCATTTTTGCCTTTGTCCCGATCCTCCATCCCTCCCCATTTTCGCTGTGTCGCGAAAGAGAGGGACCAAGCTGCGAGTGTTGCCTACGAGCGAAGTTGTAGGAGCGAGCTGCGAAGCGAGACTCAAGGAAGGCGAGCTGCGAGTGACGACTCTTCTCCACTTCGGAGCGAGCCTTCTCTTCTTCGGAGCGAGCAAGTGCTACGCAAGCCTACATAGGCTTATGAAAAGGAGATCAAGACGCTCAACTTGCTCCTCCCGAATGAGTGACGTTCTCTTTTTCCTCTCTACACTCCCCTTCAAGCAGCTAACGCGCACTCTTCCTCTGGTGCAAACGGCCTGATGGCATATCCATTGCAGCAGCAAGGGCAGTTTCCTTTAGCTAGTGGAGCCTTGAATGAGCTGTGGATAGCCGGGCATCTCAAAAGACAGACAGAAAGCGGATCAGCCGGGCACAACCTGTAGTCAAGCATAGTAGATGGAACTTGACGGCGCATCAAAGTCGAATCCGGTCTCGCCTTCCTTGAGTTGACTCTGAAGCTTGCCCGTCATTTCTTTCTCACTCAGCAGGGGCGAGTAGCTTTGCTTGCTAGCCTGAAGACTTGCTGCTTTAACTAGCCGCTTTCCTAGCCGCGGAGGTGAAAAGCTTTCAGCGGAGAAGGCAGCGCCTATTCTCTCGATTAGTGGTCAGTTGTTGTTACCGTGCCCTATGGATGAGTAATGGGGAGCTCGATCTCAGTTTCACTACCATACCAACATTGTCTGTATCGAGAGCGAAAGAGTCTGTGTGGTGTCGTTCCGGTCTCGTAGTGTTGGTTTTTCTGCTTTTCCTCCTTGTGGTTGGTTAGGTCAGGTTAGTCTATCATCCTTCCGGTGAGAACGTCAGAATGCCTTCCGGAGGTCGGTCAGAGATAGAGAGGTCAGAGTGCAGTTCTCCGAGCGCCTCAAGGAGAAGTCTGACCGTTGGCAGAACCAACTCTATACTCTTCTTTTCTACTCACTGTAGCAAGGTATGTTCGGCGCTTGGCCGTCCGGCGGATCTGCTCCGCTCTTAACCGTACATTCAGAGCTACACTCTGTTTTCTGACGGTCCCGTCCGTTTGTTGGAGCGAGACAAGTCTTCCGCTCTGACTCACTGAGGCAAGGTAGTTCGTCTGTCCGTCCTTGGCAGAGGAGTAAGAGCACAGAACGGCTTGACTTCTTAAAGACACGCGCGGAACGGATTTCTTTTTCGCGCATGCTAAACGAAAGTCGGAGTCAAGTCAGAAAAGAAGAGATCAGAAGCGTTGAGAAAAAGACAGACTTGAAAGCTGACCAACAAAAGGGACAAGACTGACTCACTGTTAGCTGGGAGGAAGATCAAATGCACTTTCAACTGCACCTTGATCCTCGAAAAAAAGTAAACAAAAAAGCAAAGAAAAGCCCTGGAATATCGAAGCGAAATCGAACTCCACCGTCGGGACTGACTCGAATACACTGACGGCAGTTCGGAAGAACGGTATCGTCAAGACCTCTCGAGAATAGACGAAGGGTCGGTCAAGTTTCCGGGGCTAGGCCCGGAAGGACTCTGACTAAAAGTCAGGCAAGCCAAAAGAGCAATCATAGATTCCGCACGATAGGCCCGCCCATTCCCAGAATGAAAAGGTAGAAGAAGAAAGATCAAAGCACTCGTGGGAAGAAGCCCTCGCAAAGCGAAGCAAAGCAAGTTCATGAGCAAAGCCCTACGCTTTGCGAGTGCTTCTTCAAAGTATGAGCTTTTTGGTATGGTCAGCACTAATGGCATACAATTGCAATTATGGTTGGCATACAATTTGTTGTATGGTCAGCATGAATGGCATCTCATTGCAATTATGGTTGGTATACAATTTGTGGTATGGTCAGCGGCATCTCATTGCCATGAATCCTGACCTTTCCATAATTGCCTTTCCTTTCCATAACCTTTCCATGAAGTTGGAAGCACTTTTGACGATTTCCTGAATGTTATGGAAAGGTCAGGACTTTTGATGGAAGGACAGGACCAATTGCAATTGTATGCCATTAGTACTCACCTTATCAAAAAGGTCAAGACTGTCTTTCACAGTCAGGACTGACCTTACCAAAAAGGTCAAGACTGTCTTGAAAGGTCAGGACTGATTCTTCTTGAAAGGTCAAGACTCTGAAAGGTCAGGACTAATGAGAATGATTGAGGAATGACCATCAAGACTCATTTGTATGTCATCAGTACTCACCTTATCAAAAAGGTCAAGACTGTCTTTCAAAGTCAGGACTAACCTTACCAAAAAGATCAAGACTATCTGATCAGGACTGATTCTTCTGGTCAAGACTGTATTTCACAGTCAGGACTGACCTTACCAAAAAGGTCAAGACTGTCTTGAAAGGTCAGGACTTTTGATGGAAGGACAGGACCAATTGCAATTGTATGCCATTAGTACTCACCTGACCAAAAATGGAAAGGTCAAGACTGTCTTGAAATCAGTACTGACCTTATCAAAAAGGTCAAGACTGTCTTTCAAAGTCAGGACTAACCTTACCAAAAAGATCAAGACTATCTGATCAGGACTGATTCTTCTGGTCAAGACTGTCTTTCAAGGTCAGGACTGACCTTACCAAAAAGGTCAAGACTGTCTTGAAAGGTCAGGACTGATTCTTCTTGAAAGGTCAAGACTGTCTTGAAAGGTCAGGACTGATTCTTCTTGAAAGGTCAGGACTCATTATGGAAAGGTCAAGACTCATTTGTATGTCATCAGTACTCACCTTATCAAAAAGGTCAAGACTGTCTTTCAAAGTCAGGACTAACCTTACCAAAAAGATCAAGACTATCTGATCAGGACTGATTCTTCTGGTCAAGACTGTATTTCACAGTCAGGACTGACCTTACCAAAAAGGTCAAGACTGTCTTGAAAGGTCAGGACTGATTCTTCTTGAAAGGTCAGGACTCATTATGGAAAAGTCAGGAAGGTCAGGACTCTTTTGAAAGGTCAAGACTCTGAAAGGTCAGGACTAATGAGAATGATTGAGGAAAAGTCAGAACTCACCTTACCATACAAGACTCATTTGTATGTCATCAGTACTCACCTTATCAAAAAGGTCAAGACTGTCTTTCAAAGTCAGGACTAACCTTACCAAAAAGATCAAGACTATCTGATCAGGACTGATTCTTCTGGTCAAGACTGTCTTTCACAGTCAGGACTGACCTTACCAAAAAGGTCAAGACTGTCTTGAAAGGTCAGGACTGATTTTTCTTGAAAGGTCAAGACTGTCTTGAAATCAGTACTGACCTTATCAAAAAGGTCAAGACTGTCTTTCAAAGTCAGGACTAACCTTACCAAAAAGGTCAAGACTGTCTTGAAAGGTCAGGACTGATTCTTCTTGAAAGGTCAAGACTGTCTTGAAAGGTCAGGACTCATTCTTCTTGAAAGGTCAGGACTCATTGCAATTGTATGCCATTAGTACTCACTTGACCATATGCCATTAGTACTCACTGTGCAAACAAATGCCATTAGTACTTTCCATATGCCATTAGTACTCACTGTACAAACCAATGTCATTAGTACTCACCATACCAAAAAGATGGAAAGGTCAGGACTCTCTTGAAAGGTCAGGACTTTCTTGAAAAGTCAGGACTCTTTTGAAAGGTCAAGACTTGATTGAAAGGTCAGGACTCATTGCAATTGTATGCCATTAGTACTCACTTGACCATATGCCATTAGTACTCACTGTGCAAACAAATGCTATTAGTACTCACTTGACCAAAAATTGTATGTCATTAGTACTTTTGAAGGTTGGCAATTCTTTAGGAAAAGTTAGGACTTGATTGAAAGGTCAAGACTCTGAAAGGTCAGGACTAATGAGAATGATTGAGGAATGACCATCAAGACTCATTTGTATGTCATCAGTACTCACCATACCAAAAAAAGTCAGGACTTGATTGAAAGGTCAAGACTCTGAAAGGTCAGGACTAATGAGAATGATTGAGGAATGACCATCAAGACTCATTTGTATGTCATCAGTACTCACCTTATCAAAAAGGTCAAGACTGTATTTCACAGTCAGGACTGACCTTACCAAAAAGGTCAAGACTGTCTTGAAAGGTCAGGACTGATTTTTCTTGAAAGGTCAAGACTGTCTTGAAATCAGTACTGACCTTATCAAAAAGGTCAAGACTGTCTTGAAAGGTCAGGACTGACCTTACCAAAAAGGTCAAGACTGTCTTGAAAGGTCAGGACTGATTCTTCTGGAAAGGTCAAGACTGTCTTGAAAGGTCAGGACTCATTCTTCTTGAAAGGTCAGGACTGATTATGGAAGGACAGGACCAATTGCAATTGTATGCCATTAGTACTCACCTTATCAAAAAGGTCAAGACTGTATTTCACAGTCAGGACTGACCTTATCAAAAAGGTCAAGACTGTCTTTCAAAGTCAGGACTAACCTTACCAAAAAGGTCAAGACTGTCTTGAAAGGTCAGGACTGATTCTTCTGGAAAGGTCAAGACTGTCTTGAAAGGTCAGGACTGATTCTTCTTGAAAGGTCAAGACTCTGAAAGGTCAGGACTAATGAGAATGATTGAGGAATGACCATCAAGACTCATTTGTATGTCATCAGTACTCACCTTATCAAAAAGGTCAAGACTGTCTTTCAAAGTCAGGACTGACCTTACCAAAAAGATCAAGACTATCTTGAAAGATCAGGACTGATTCTTCTGGTCAATACTGTATTTCACAGTCAGGACTGACCTTACCAAAAAGGTCAAGACTGTCTTGAAAGGTCAGGACTGATTTTTCTTGAAAGGTCAAGACTGTCTTGAAATCAGTACTGACCTTATCAAAAAGGTCAAGACTGTCTTTCAAAGTCAGGACTAACCTTACCAAAAAGGTCAAGACTGTCTTGAAAGGTCAGGACTGATTCTTCTGGTCAAGACTGTCTTGAAAGGTCAGGACTCATTCTTCTTGAAAGGTCAGGACTCATTATGGAAGGACAGGACCCTTTTGAAAGGTCAGGACTCATGACAATTGTATGCCATTAGTACTCACTTGACAAACAAATGCCATTAGTACTCACTTGACAAACAAATGCCATTAGTACTCACTTGACAAACAAATGCCATTAGTACTCACTTGACAAACAAATGCCATTTTCCATCAAAAATTAGTGCTGACTATGACATTAATACCAAAAAAGGTCAGGATTCATGACAATGAGATGCCATTCACCATACCAAGAAAGATGCCATTAGTGTCCAAAATCCATGTTGGTTGATGGTCAGCACTCATTTTGATGGTCATTGTCCTTTTCTTTCAAGAAATTGTCTTCCTTGATCTTTCAGAAAGCACTCGCAAAGCGTAGGGCTTTGCTCGTGACGTGACATGACAGCGACCCTCACGCTTCGCTTTGCGAGTGCTTTGTCGATTCGCTTTGCGAGTGCGTGCTTTCTGAAAGAAGGGAACTCGTCAATTTGCAATTGTCATGGATTTTGGACACTAATGGCATCTTTCTTGGTATGGTGAATGGCATCTCATTGTCATGAATCCTGACCTTTTTTGGTATTAATGTCATAGTCAGCACTAATTTTTGATGGAAAATGGCATTTGTTTGTCAAGTGAGTACTAATGGCATTTGTTTGTCAAGTGAGTACTAATGGCATTTGTTTGTCAAGTGAGTACTAATGGCATTTGTTTGTCAAGTGAGTACTAATGGCATACAATTGTCATGAGTCCTGACCTTTCAAAAGGGTCCTGTCCTTCCATAATGAGTCCTGACCTTTCAAGAAGAATGAGTCCTGACCTTTCAAGACAGTCTTGACCAGAAGAATCAGTCCTGACCTTTCAAGACAGTCTTGACCTTTTTGGTAAGGTTAGTCCTGACTTTGAAAGACAGTCTTGACCTTTTTGATAAGGTCAGTACTGATTTCAAGACAGTCTTGACCTTTCAAGAAAAATCAGTCCTGACCTTTCAAGACAGTCTTGACCTTTTTGGTAAGGTCAGTCCTGACTGTGAAATACAGTATTGACCAGAAGAATCAGTCCTGATCTTTCAAGATAGTCTTGATCTTTCAAAAAAGGTGAGTACTGATGACATACAAATGAGTCTTGACCTTTCAAAAGAGTCCTGACCTTTCAAGAAGAATGAGTCCTGACCTTTCAAGACAGTCTTGACCAGAAGAATCAGTCCTGACCTTTCAAGACAGTCTTGACCTTTTTGGTAAGGTTAGTCCTGACTTTGAAAGACAGTCTTGACCTTTTTGATAAGGTCAGTACTGATTTCAAGACAGTCTTGACCTTTCAAGAAAAATCAGTCCTGACCTTTCAAGACAGTCTTGACCTTTTTGGTAAGGTCAGTCCTGACTGTGAAATACAGTATTGACCTTTTTGATAAGGTGAGTACTGATGACATACAAATGAGTCTTGACCTTTCAAAAGAGTCCTGACCTTTCAAGAAGAATGAGTCCTGACCTTTCAAGACAGTCTTGACCAGAAGAATCAGTCCTGACCTTTCAAGACAGTCTTGACCTTTTTGGTAAGGTCAGTCCTGACCTTGAAATACAGTCTTGACCTTTCCAGAAGAATCAGTCCTGATCTTTCAAGATAGTCTTGATCTTTCAAAAAAGGTCAGTACTGATTTCAAGACAGTCTTGACCTTTCCATTTTTGGTCAGGTGAGTACTAATGGCATACAATTGCAATTGGTCCTGTCCTTCCATCAAAAGTCCTGACCTTTCAAGACAGTCTTGACCTTTTTGGTAAGGTCAGTCCTGACTGTGAAAGACAGTCTTGACCAGAAGAATCAGTCCTGATCAGATAGTCTTGATCTTTTTGGTCAGGTTAGTCCTGACTTTGAAAGACAGTCTTGACCTTTTTGATAAGGTGAGTACTGATGACATACAAATGAGTCTTGTATGGTAAGGTGAGTTCTGACTTTTCCTCACGAATTCTCATTAGTCCTGACCTTTCAGAGTCTTGACCTTTCAAAAGAGTCCTGACCTTCCTGACTTTTCCATAATGAGTCCTGACCTTTCAAGAAGAATCAGTCCTGACCTTTCAAGACAGTCTTGACCTTTTTGGTAAGGTCAGTCCTGACTGTGAAATACAGTCTTGACCAGAAGAATCAGTCCTGATCAGATAGTCTTGATCTTTTTGGTAAGGTTAGTCCTGACTTTGAAAGACAGTCTTGACCTTTTTGATAAGGTGAGTACTGATGACATACAAATGAGTCTTGACCTTTCCATAATGAGTCCTGACCTTTCAAGAAGAATCAGTCCTGACCTTTCAAGACAGTCTTGACCTTTCAAGAAGAATCAGTCCTGACCTTTCAAGACAGTCTTGACCTTTTTGGTAAGGTCAGTCCTGACCTTGAAAGACAGTCTTGACCAGAAGAATCAGTCCTGATCAGATAGTCTTGATCTTTTTGGTAAGGTTAGTCCTGACTTTGAAAGACAGTCTTGACCTTTTTGATAAGGTCAGTACTGATTTCAAGACAGTCTTGACCTTTCCATTTTTGGTCAGGTGAGTACTAATGGCATACAATTGCAATTGGTCCTGTCCTTCCATCAAAAGTCCTGACCTTTCAAGACAGTCTTGACCTTTTTGGTAAGGTCAGTCCTGACTGTGAAATACAGTCTTGACCAGAAGAATCAGTCCTGATCAGATAGTCTTGATCTTTTTGGTAAGGTTAGTCCTGACTTTGAAAGACAGTCTTGACCTTTTTGATAAGGTGAGTACTGATGACATACAAATGAGTCTTGATGGTCATTCCTCAATCATTCTCATTAGTCCTGACCTTTCAGAGTCTTGACCTTTCAAGAAGAATCAGTCCTGACCTTTCAAGACAGTCTTGACCTTTTTGGTAAGGTCAGTCCTGACTGTGAAAGACAGTCTTGACCTTTTTGATAAGGTGAGTACTAATGGCATACAATTGCAATTGGTCCTGTCCTTCCATCAAAAGTCCTGACCTTTCCATAACATTCAGGAAATCGTCAAAAGTGCTTCCATTGGTCTGAATCAGCCAAAGCGAAGCGAGTGCGCTTTTTGCACAAAGCACTCGCTTTTCAATTAGGGCTTTGCTCGTGACGTTGGTTAGGTACTCCGTTTTGAACGACCACATTCTGAGCGTCGACACTCGGGGTCTTTAGAAACGAGCGTTCAAACAGACCTTGTCCTCCCTCTCCGAACGAAATGAGGTGTGAACAGGGCCATGCATAGGGATCAGTTATAGACATCACCGGGCACTACCAGTCGAATCAAAAACTGGAAGCCAGCAACCACTCACCACTCATACATATGGGGAGGTAGGAGGGGGACTCAAGGTTCACCATCTGACTAGCATGGGAGTCAGTCAACCCATCTGGATCCTATATCTGACCGGATTAGCTTTTTAGTCTCGTTCCAGCAGCTCTCCGCTCTTCCGCGGGCCGGGAAGGCATGCTTCCACTTCGACGACCGCTATAAGTGCGAGAGCGGGGAAGCAGCCGTGAAGTTCGTGTAATTACCCCGCTGAATCAGAACCAGAATAAGAGAAAGCAGCAGACTAGGAGAAAGCGGAATCCGTTGTTTGTCGGAACAGAGTAGGAAGCCGGCGGGGCTGTAGTTTCTTTTTCATTGCCAGGGAACAGAACAAAAAGGGAGCTTGGCAGATTTTCAAAGGAAGAAATCCGCCTCCGCTACGCTAGAAGAAGGGTCGCTGATCAGAAAAGGAAGTCTCATCCTTTTGGAAGCAGATGGCCTGTTTTGACTACATGGGTATCATAGCTGCTGCGCAGTATAACGAATACAACTTCCTACGGGACGAACTCTCACAGAGGTACGGGCACGCCATTGCCAAGTTCTACGATGAAAAGGCCTATTGAAGAAGGGGACTACTTTGAGGAAATGAGCCGACCCCAGATGAGCCTGAACCAAGAGTTCCGCTTGCACCTAGAGGCCTGCTTCCCCTTCAAAGATCAAATTGGTCTCCGGTTCTTCGTCGTCTGTGCTCATGGGTTCATTTCACCACTTCCCAGCCAGACAAAATCGAAAGAATGCCCTTCTTTTTTGCATCTTTCTTTCTATTGTTACTCGATGCGTGACGTGATCAGTAGAACGAGTCAATGCCATTGATAGGGACACTTTAATCAAACAAGAGCACTCCAGAAAAAGAAGTAGTCTTGGTATTGGATCCGCTCTTCTTTGAGCATGAACATGATTCTATGTGACTTTCTTTTTTTTATTAAATTAAAAAAGAGAACCCCCCACCCGAACCTTTCTTAATACCACCAAGCCCTCTCGAATCAGTTCTACGATAGAAGCTTTCAACGCACACCCGGGGACAAATCTTTCACTCACTGAGAAGTGAAAACCTTTGACTATATCGTCCTGAAGACGGATGCGACGGGAAGAAGTGGCATTTGGAAGTGTTGCTGACTTAACATTTAGGTTTCGGCATAACAAAGCTTGCACTGTCTTTTCGCACTGAGGCGCACAGCGTGCCGTTGGTAATGATTCTACTACGGTGCCACAAATTCGCAAGCTGATCCTAAGTAATCGTTGTTGTTCATTGGATTCCGGAGGAACTACTTCGTTAGGATTGGGGAATTGCTGCGATTCTTCCTGAATAGCCTCGATTCTCCCGTCGAGAATCACTTGGAAAGTCTGACCCGAACTCTTCCGACTGAATATAAGAAAGCCTATAAAACGACGAGCTACTATCATTTCTTCATTATAGATTGAGATCTTCTTCGAACTTGATGCACAAATAGATGGAATAGCAGCAAATAGCATCTTTCTATCCTGCAGAGCCCTCCATCTCATTGAGAAACGCGTTATCAGCACTTTTTCAGCAACGGAACGGGAAGATCTTTGATCCTTTGAGGTAAGGTTATGGGTCGTAAAGATAAGCTTAGGGTTGGACCTCCCAACATAAAAACAACCAGCATTTCTCTTTCCCATAGGTCCCTGACAAAGCTACAGGGGGGCTGTTCGCCTTTTGTGAAGAAGGGCGGGCTGGGCTGCTCGCCTTTGGTACTTGAGTAGTACGACAGTAGTTCCGTAGCGCCTTTTTCCTATTACGGCTATAAGTAGGCCGTTTGCAAGAAGGGCTGCTCGCCTTTGGACGGCTTGGCTTCGCTATCGCTCCTATGTAGTGTAGGTTTGGTCGGCCTTCCAAGTGGTAGGAATACCATACCATCATGCCTCAAGACGTGAAGCTTCGCCAGAAGCAAGACAAGGTTTGTGTCTTCGTAGACATCAAAGCACTCGCAAAGCGAAGCGTGAGGGCTTTGCGAGTACAAAGCACTCGACTCGCAAAGCGAAGCTTCAGGGACAACTTTGAATGGCATTAGTGCAAGTGCAAAGCACTCGCTTTTCAGTGCTCATGACGTCAAAATGACGTTGCTCGCAAACTCGCTCGCACTAATGGGGCTCTTGTAGTGGAGTGTAGACGATCACTCTACGCTCGTTGCCTACTCTCGACCCGAACGAGCGACAGCGAAGCCTTCCATTTAGTAGCTTTCCTCACCCTACTATCGTAGCTTAAGCTTCCCCGGTTTGGGGGATGAATTGATTGGATACCCGAGAAACATAATCTTTCAAAGGAACAGCTTCTACGACGATAGATAGGGGTCAGGTTTGGCATCTATGCCCCCTGCCCTCCAAACAGTATGGGAGCCTTTCAGCTCGTACTGCTCACACTCCTAGATCTTCACGGCACCTCCTCCACCATAGTGTGAGCTGGGAGCAGCTCCGAAAAGCTAGGCCTACTCAATCATTCGCTTTCAAGTCAACAACAACACCACGAAAAAGGTACACTATGGTTGCCCACGGATCTGATCGTGAAATCCAATCCCTTCGCTTCTACCTGGCATAGCAGCGAGTTACGCCATTGTTGCGAGGGACGCCTCACTTGTGTAGCCCTTGCTCCGCTACGAGTGCAGCCTCACTTGTGTAGCCCTTGCTCCACTACGAGTGCAGCCTACGCGGAGCGAGCCTCCACATGTGTAGTCTGTGCGGAGCAAGCCGAAAAAGGCTTCCCGGACTCGTCACGGACGGCTAGGACAAAGAAGAGGGTCCGTAGTATCTGCCGTTTCTTCCGTTTCAGGTCCTAGGCCTGGTCGTTCACCGCGGCACAAAAGAATGAAGTGAAGAACTGGATAACTCAGAGAGTGGCGCCTAGCCGTGGAGAGCGTCTGTTGTCTGATTAGAGGAACAGTACGATCTTGGACTGGCCCCCTTCGCATGACCTAGAAAGAGGTCCGTGCTACTATAAGGCCTCTGAACTCCTCCCTCAGGACAGTGTAGCGTTGCCATGGGGACGGGGTAGCCCCGACTTCCATAGGTCCTTGGTTCGACCTCCTAATGAGAATTTAGGTCCTTGCGCGGGCGTCTCATCCTGCAGCCTTGCTTGCTCTGTATGGAGTGCCCCGTGGTTCCTCGAGTGCCAGCCGCAGAGGGGAATGCCATCAACTAGGGCGCTATTGGCCACTAACCACTCGCTCGCCGGCCGCTCGGGCTCCGCGTTTCAAGTTTGTTATCCTAACCGTCTCCTCTGCTCCACCGGGAGCCTGGCCCCTTCTTCTATCTTATCTACTGCCTTGCTCCTCGGCTCCCTACTGCTCCAGCCGCTCACTGTAATAGCTTGCTTCTCGGGTGGCTCGCACCCCGGGTGGTGCGGCTGAGCCAGAGTGGGCTCAGCAGTCGGCCTATGTATCCGGGCGCACGCGTAGAGGCATGATTAGTTCCACGAATCTCACTGCACTGACCATAGTAAACTCCTTCTCGTTGTACCGAAATGGAGGTCTGATTTAAACGACCAGGTACAGCATCACATTTGACACCTGAGGAAGGTACAGCCCGACTATGAGGTACATCAGCAGGTGTTACAATCATACGTAGATGAGTTTTGGCTGGTACAACCACTCGATTGTCCACTTCTAATAAACGTGATTGACCCAATTCTAGATCATCTTCTGGAATCGTATAACTGTCAAAAGTGAGTGACTGTTCATCGGAACTGTTATAGTCCGAATACTCATAAGGTTGGGTCGACGCCCGCCTCCCCCCAAACTTGACTTGCAAGTTTCCCCGCAAAAAGCTCTCCACGCCTACTCAACGAAAGAGCACTATTCTTTTTTTATTGAGTTAGGCTCTCTCAGAGACCGTCAGACCCCGGAGGGATGCCCTACAGACAACAGGGGGGCCTGCCCAGCCCTACCTACTTCCGTGAAGCTGGAACCGAAAAAGACCAGGTTCCACACACACGAGAGAGGCAGAAGGGTTGGGATGACACGACCAGTGCACCACGGAAAGCGAATTCGATCCTATAGTCGTCTTCTTTTTTCGATAAGTGCGCAGTTGTGGAAAGGGATGCTAGTCGGCTCGGCGAAGTTGTAGGTCCGATCAGATCCAGAGTTCTTCCTAACCTCTCCTTTCTGGGGCCCAGTCGAAGGCTCGAGTCTTGTTTCCCTATGCTCATGGGAACGGCCGGGGCCGGCCGGCCCGTAGATCGGATCCATCCATAGGCCTGACCGGAAATCGTTTGTCCACGAAAAAGACGAAGGTAGTAGTTCATGAGACCTCGAATTCCCACGTTCCAGCCTTCATTATGCCAGCATAATGAAAGGTCCCACCCCCAATGGAACCCTTCTTTCTCGTTTGCTATGGAATGATATTGGAATCGCTGCAGCAAGTCCGTTGGAAGGCGAGGCGCTCAAGACCTGTTCGGACGTGAGCGGAGCTTCCAACAATCCTACGACTGCTCATTCCTGCGGACCGCCCCCCCTTCCATATGGACTAGACGCGTCCTTCTTTTTCTCACCAGAATGCATGGGAAAATCCACTGACCAGCCGGTGGGTGATTCTGGTTCTATCTCCGCTTGGTCCCTTTTTCCATTCCCCCTTCCTTTCTTAATAAGGAGGTGAGGTTCGGGGTCGGAGGGACGGGGCGGAGCGCTCCGTTGTTCACCGCGTCTTTCTAGTACAAGTCTATCTTCCGTGGTTTCGGTTTTGTTTTCGTATGGTCCAGATCGTCGGAGCCCGGAGCCTAGCACAAAGCCTAGCACCTTTTCATAGAGAGTGTTGCCTACGAGCGAAGTGGACTACGCGAGCTGCGAAGCGAGGATCTTCCAGACTACCACTTCTGCTACGACGCCTACAAGTGCTTTGCTTTCCTGTCTTGTCTGTTCAAGCCCCTTTTTTTTTAGAGTTCCGTCTGTTCGTTTTGAAAACGGACAACCACCTTTCAATGTCTTTGAACTTTCAAGTCATCCCTTTTAGTCTTGTCTGTTCAATAGTTGCATATATCAGAACGGGAGCAACGAGAAGGAACCTGATGTAAGGTCATGAAATCAGGTCAGACGCCTTTTTTTAGTCTTTTTTTACATATGTCATACGTCGATGTTTTCCTTTTTTTAGGAGAGCCTACAACAGTCACACCCTTTTGACTCCTATCTATAAAGTGACGCGTAACTACATATGTTACACCATAGTAAAGTGACACCAGTGAGTGTAGCCTCTGAGGATGAAAAAAAGAGTACCCCCAACTGTGACATGCGCTATGTCGTCAAAGCACTCGCAAAGCGTAGGGCTTCTCAAGACAAAATTCACTATCAGACAAGAAGGGAACTCATATTGATGGACAATTGTCATTGATCTTCATTCTTTGTGTGATGGATAATGGCATACAATTTGTGGTATGGTCAGCATGAATGGCATCTTTTTGGTATAGTGAATACTAATGACATTTTGTTGTACAGTGAGTACTAATGACATTTTGTTGTCAAGTGAGTACTAATGGCATTTGTTTGTCAAGTGAGTACTAATGGCATTTGTTTGTCAAGTGAGTACTAATGGCATTTGTTTGTCAAGTGAGTACTAATGGCATTTGTTTGTCAAGTGAGTACTAATGGCATACAATTGTCATGAGTCCTGACCTTTCAAAAGGGTCCTGTCCTTTTAAGAAGAAGAAGTTCTGATCTTTCAAGACAGTCTTGATCTTTTTGGTCAGGTTAGTCCTGACTTTGAAAGACAGTCTTGACCTTTTTGATAAGGTGAGTTCTGACTTTTCCTCAATCATTCTCATTAGTCCTGACCTTTCAGAGTCCTGACCTTTCAAAAGGGTCCTGTCCTTTTAAGAAGAAGAAGTTCTGATCTTTCAAGACAGTCTTGATCTTTTTGGTCAGGTTAGTCCTGACTGTGAAAGACAGTCTTGACCTTTTTGATAAGGTGAGTTCTGACTTTTCCTCAATCATTCTCATTAGTCCTTACCTTTCAGAGTCCTGACCTTTCAAAAGAGTCCTGACCTTTCCATAAGGAAAGTACTAATGGCATTTGTTTGCACAGTGAGTACTAATGGCATATGGAAAGTACTAATGGCATACAATTGCAATGAGTCCTGACCTTTCCAGAAGAATGAGTCCTGACCTTTCAGTCTTGACCTTTCCATTTTTGGTCAGGTGAGTACTAATGGCATACAATTGCAATTGGTCCTGTCCTTCCATCAAAAGTCCTGACCTTTCAAGACAGTCTTGACCTTTTTGGTAAGGTTAGTCCTGACTGTGAAAGACAGTCTTGACCAGAAGAATCAGTCCTGATCTTTCAAGATAGTCTTGATCTTTCAAAAAAGGTCAGTACTGATTTCAAGACAGTCTTGACCTTTCCATTTTTGGTCAGGTGAGTACTAATGGCATACAATTGCAATTGGTCCTGTCCTTCCATCAAAAGTCCTGACCTTTCAAGACAGTCTTGACCTTTTTGGTAAGGTCAGTCCTGACTGTGAAAGACAGTCTTGACCAGAAGAATCAGTCCTGATCAGATAGTCTTGATCTTTTTGGTAAGGTTAGTCCTGACTTTGAAAGACAGTCTTGACCTTTTTGATAAGGTGAGTACTGATGACATACAAATGAGTCTTGATGGTCATTCCTCAATCATTCTCATTAGTCCTGACCTTTCAGAGTCTTGACCTTTCAAGACAGTCCTGACTTTTAAAGATTCCATAACCTTTCCATAATCTACTTTTCTTTCAAGAAGATCTTTTCCTTTCCATGAGCTAATGTCATTCAAAGTTGCGAGTGCTGATTCAGATCAGACAAAACTCTTTGGTCAGGGTCAGCATGAATGGCATACAATTGCCATTGTCCTTTTTTGTTCTTCATGTGAGAGTCAGCACTAATTTTTGATGGAAAATGGCATATGGTCAAGTGAGTACTAATGGCATTTGTTTGCACAGTGAGTACTAATGGCATATGGAAAGTACTAATGGCATTTTGTTGTCAAGTGAGAGACATACAATTTGTTGTCAAGTGAGTACTAATGGCATACAATTGCAATGAGTCCTGACCTTTCAAAAGAGTCCTGACCTTTCAAGACAGTCTTGACCTTTCAAAAGAGTCCTGACCTTCCTGACTTTTCCATAATGAGTCTTGACCTTTTTGGTCAGGTGAGTACTAATGGCATACAATTGCAATTGGTCCTGTCCTTCCATCAAAAGTCCTGACTTTTCCTAAAGAATTGCCATTTATCCTTCTTCTAATGGCATACAATGACAACCTTTCCTTTCCATTTTTTGTGATAGTCAGCACTAATGGCATACAATTTGTGGTATGGTCAGTACTAATGGCATACAATTGCCATTTTGGTATGGATAATGGCATACAATTGCCATTTTGCCTTTCCTTTCCATAAATCTCCTTTCCTTTTCATTAAGAAGGGTCAGCACTTTTCAGGATTTGTCTGACCTGAATCAGTGACCTTCAGTCTCATTAATGGAAAGGTTATGGAATCTTTAAAAGTCAGGACTGTCTTGAAAGGTCAAGACTCTGAAAGGTCAGGACTAATGAGAATGATTGAGGAATGACCATCAAGACTCATTTGTATGTCATCAGTACTCACCTTATCAAAAAGGTCAAGACTGTCTTTCAAAGTCAGGACTAACCTTACCAAAAAGATCAAGACTATCTGATCAGGACTGATTCTTCTGGTCAAGACTGTCTTTCACAGTCAGGACTGACCTTATCAAAAAGGTCAATACTGTATTTCACAGTCAGGACTAACCTTACCAAAAAGGTCAAGACTGTCTTGAAAGGTCAGGACTTTTGATGGAAGGACAGGACCAATTGCAATTGTATGCCATTAGTACTCACCTGACCAAAAATGGAAAGGTCAAGACTGTCTTGAAAGGTCAGGACTCATTCTTCTTGAAAGGTCAGGACTGATTATGGAAGGACAGGACCAATTGCAATTGTATGCCATTAGTACTCACCTTATCAAAAAGGTCAAGACTGTCTTTCACAGTCAGGACTGACCTTATCAAAAAGGTCAAGACTGTCTTTCACAGTCAGGACTAACCTTACCAAAAAGGTCAAGACTGTCTTGAAAGGTCAGGACTGATTCTTCTTGAAAGGTCAAGACTGTCTTGAAAGGTCAGGACTGATTCTTCTTGAAAGGTCAAGACTATGAAAGGTCAGGACTAATGAGAATGATTGAGGAATGACCATCAAGACTCATTTGTATGTCATCAGTACTCACCTTATCAAAAAGGTCAAGACTGTCTTTCAAAGTCAGGACTAACCTTACCAAAAAGATCAAGACTATCTGATCAGGACTGATTCTTCTGGTCAAGACTGTATTTCACAGTCAGGACTGACCTTATCAAAAAGGTCAATACTGTATTTAAAAGTCAGGACTAACCTGACCAAAAAGGTCAAGACTGTCTTGAAAGGTCAGGACTGATTCTTCTGGTCAAGACTGTCTTGAAAGGTCAGGACTGATTATGGAAGGACAGGACCAATTGCAATTGTATGCCATTAGTACTCACCTGACCATACAAGACTCATTTGTATGTCATCAGTACTCACCTTATCAAAAAGGTCAAGACTGTCTTTCAAAGTCAGGACTAACCTTACCAAAAAGATCAAGACTATCTTGAAAGATCAGGACTGATTCTTCTGGTCAAGACTGTCTTTCACAGTCAGGACTGACCTTACCAAAAAGATCAAGACTGTCTTGAAAGGTCAGGACTTTTGATGGAAGGACAGGACCAATTGCAATTGTATGCCATTAGTACTCACCTGACCAAAAATGGAAAGGTCAAGACTGTCTTGAAAGGTCAGGACTCATTCTTCTTGAAAGGTCAGGACTTGATTGAAAGGTCAAGACTCATTTGTATGTCATCAGTACTCACCATACCAAAAAGATGAAGACTGTTTTGAAAGGTCAAGACTCATTTGTATGTCATCAGTACTCACCTTATCAAAAAGGTCAAGACTGTCTTTCAAAGTCAGGACTAACCTTACCAAAAAGATCAAGACTATCTGATCAGGACTGATTCTTCTGGTCAAGACTGTATTTCACAGTCAGGACTGACCTTACCAAAAAGGTCAAGACTAAAGGTCAGGACTGATTTTTCTTGAAAGGTCAAGACTGTCTTGAAATCAGTACTGACCTTATCAAAAAGGTCAAGACTGTCTTTCAAAGTCAGGACTAACCTTACCAAAAAGATCAAGACTATCTGATCAGGACTGATTCTTCTGGTCAATACTGTATTTCAAGGTCAGGACTGACCTTACCAAAAAGGTCAAGACTGTCTTGAAAGGTCAGGACTGATTCTTCTTGAAAGGTCAAGACTGTCTTGAAAGGTCAGGACTGATTATGGAAGGACAGGACCAATTGCAATTGTATGCCATTAGTACTCACCTGACCATACAAGACTCATTTGTATGTCATCAGTACTCACCTTATCAAAAAGGTCAATACTGTCTTTCAAAGTCAGGACTGACCTTACCAAAAAGATCAAGACTATCTGATCAGGACTGATTCTTCTGGTCAATACTGTATTTCACAGTCAGGACTGACCTTACCAAAAAGATCAAGACTGTCTTGAAAGGTCAGGACTTTTGATGGAAGGACAGGACCAATTGCAATTGTATGCCATTAGTACTCACCTGACCAAAAATGGAAAGGTCAAGACTGTCTTGAAAGGTCAGGACTCATTCTTCTTGAAAGGTCAGGACTGATTATGGAAGGACAGGACCAATTGCAATTGTATGCCATTAGTACTCACCTTATCAAAAAGGTCAATACTGTATTTCACAGTCAGTACTGACCTTATCAAAAAGGTCAAGACTGTCTTTCAAAGTCAGGACTAACCTTACCAAAAAGGTCAAGACTGTCTTGAAAGGTCAGGACTTTTGATGGAAGGACAGGACCAATTGCAATTGTATGCCATTAGTACTCACCTGACCAAAAATGGAAAGGTCAAGACTGTCTTGAAAGGTCAGGACTGATTCTTCTTGAAAGGTCAAGACTCTGAAAGGTCAGGACTAATGAGAATGATTGAGGAATGACCATCAAGACTCATTTGTATGTCATCAGTACTCACCTTATCAAAAAGGTCAATACTGTATTTCACAGTCAGGACTGACCTTACCAAAAAGATCAAGACTATCTTGAAAGATCAGGACTGATTCTTCTGGTCAAGACTGTATTTCAAAGTCAGGACTGACCTTACCAAAAAGGTCAAGACTGTCTTGAAAGGTCAGGACTTTTGATGGAAGGACAGGACCAATTGCAATTGTATGCCATTAGTACTCACCTGACCAAAAATGGAAAGGTCAAGACTGTCTTGAAATCAGTACTGACCTTATCAAAAAGGTCAAGACTGTCTTTCAAAGTCAGGACTAACCTTACCAAAAAGATCAAGACTATCTGATCAGGACTGATTCTTCTGGTCAATACTGTCTTTCAAGGTCAGGACTGACCTTACCAAAAAGGTCAAGACTGTCTTGAAAGGTCAGGACTGATTCTTCTTGAAAGGTCAAGACTGTCTTGAAAGGTCAGGACTCATTCTTCTGGAAAGGTCAGGACTGATTATGGAAGGACAGGACCAATTGCAATTGTATGCCATTAGTACTCACCTTATCAAAAAGGTCAAGACTGTCTTTCACAGTCAGGACTGACCTTACCAAAAAGGTCAAGACTGTCTTGAAAGGTCAGGACTGATTCTTCTGGAAAGGTCAAGACTATGAAAGGTCAGGACTAATGAGAATGATTGAGGAATGACCATCAAGACTCATTTGTATGTCATCAGTACTCACCTTATCAAAAAGGTCAATACTGTATTTCACAGTCAGGACTGACCTTACCAAAAAGGTCAAGACTGTCTTGAAAGGTCAGGACTGATTTTTCTTGAAAGGTCAAGACTGTCTTGAAATCAGTACTGACCTTATCAAAAAGGTCAAGACTGTCTTTCAAAGTCAGGACTAACCTGACCAAAAAGGTCAAGACTGTCTTGAAAGGTCAGGACTGATTCTTCTGGAAAGGTCAAGACTGTCTTGAAAGGTCAGGACTCATTCTTCTGGAAAGGTCAGGACTCTTTTGAAAGGTCAAGACTCATTTGTATGTCATCAGTACTCACCTTTTTTGAAAGATCAAGACTATCTTGAAAGATCAGGACTGATTCTTCTGGTCAATACTGTATTTCACAGTCAGGACTGACCTTACCAAAAAGGTCAAGACTGTCTTGAAAGGTCAGGACTGATTTTTCTTGAAAGGTCAAGACTGTCTTGAAATCAGTACTGACCTTATCAAAAAGGTCAAGACTGTCTTTCACAGTCAGGACTAACCTGACCAAAAAGGTCAAGACTGTCTTGAAAGGTCAGGACTGATTCTTCTTGAAAGGTCAAGACTGTCTTGAAAGGTCAGGACTCATTATTCTTGAAAGGTCAGGACTCATTGCAATTCAATGCCATTAGTACTCACTTGACAAACAAATGCCATTAGTACTCACTTGACAAACAAATGCCATTAGTACTCACTGTACAAACAAATGCCATTAGTACTCACTGTACAAACAAATGCCATTAGTACTCACTGTACAAACAAATGCCATTAGTACTCACTGTACAAACAAATGCCATTTTCCATACCAAAAATTGTATGCTATTAGTACTCACTTGACAAAAAATTGTATGTCATTAGTACTCACTATACCAAAAAATGTCATTAGTACTTTTGAAGGTTGGCAATTCTTTAGGAAAAGTTAGGACTTGATTGAAAGGTCAAGACTCTGAAAGGTCAGGACTAATGAGAATGATTGAGGAATGACCATCAAGACTCATTTGTATGTCATCAGTACTCACCATACCAAAAAAAGTCAGGACTTGATTGAAAGGTCAGGACTCTCTGGAAAGGTCAGGAAGGTCAAGACTCATTTGTATGTCATCAGTACTCACCTTATCAAAAAGGTCAAGACTGTCTTTCAAAGTCAGGACTAACCTTACCAAAAAGATCAAGACTATCTGATCAGGACTGATTCTTCTGGTCAATACTGTCTTTCACAGTCAGGACTGACCTTACCAAAAAGGTCAAGACTGTCTTGAAAGGTCAGGACTTTTGATGGAAGGACAGGACCAATTGCAATTGTATGCCATTAGTACTCACCTGACCAAAAATGGAAAGGTCAAGACTGTCTTGAAATCAGTACTGACCTTATCAAAAAGGTCAAGACTGTCTTTCAAAGTCAGGACTAACCTTACCAAAAAGGTCAAGACTGTCTTGAAAGGTCAGGACTGATTCTTCTTGAAAGGTCAAGACTGTCTTGAAAGGTCAGGACTCATTCTTCTTGAAAGGTCAGGACTGTCTGGAAAGGTCAAGACTCATTTGTATGTCATCAGTACTCACCATACCAAACAGGTCAGGACTCACCTTACCATACAAGACTCATTTGTATGTCCATACCAAACAGGTCAGGACTTTCCGGTCAAGACTCATTTGTATGTCATCAGTACTCACCTTATCAAAAAGGTCAAGACTGTCTTTCACAGTCAGGACTAACCTTACCAAAAAGATCAAGACTATCTGATCAGGACTGATTCTTCTGGTCAAGACTGTCTTTCACAGTCAGGACTGACCTTACCAAAAAGGTCAAGACTGTCTTGAAAGGTCAGGACTTTTGATGGAAGGACAGGACCAATTGCAATTGTATGCCATTAGTACTCACCTGACCAAAAATGGAAAGGTCAAGACTGTCTTGAAATCAGTACTGACCTTATCAAAAAGGTCAAGACTGTCTTTCAAAGTCAGGACTAACCTTACCAAAAAGATCAAGACTATCTGATCAGGACTGATTCTTCTGGTCAAGACTGTCTTTCAAGGTCAGGACTGACCTTACCAAAAAGGTCAAGACTGTCTTGAAAGGTCAGGACTGATTCTTCTTGAAAGGTCAAGACTGTCTTGAAAGGTCAGGACTCATTCTTCTTGAACAGGACTCATTGCAATTCAATGCCATTAGTACTCACTTGACAAACAAATGCCATTAGTACTCACTTGACAAACAAATGCCATTTTCCATCAAAAATTAGTGCTGACTATGGCATTAATACAAAAAATTATGGAAAGGTCAGGATTCTTTTGAAAGGTCAGGACTCATTCTTCTTGAAAGGTCAGGACTAATGAGAATGATTGAGGAATTGTCATTATATGCCATTTTCCATCAACAATGAGTACTCACCTTATCAAAAAGGTTAAGACTGTCTTTAAATAAGTACTAACCTTACCAAAAAGGTCAATACTGTCTTTAAAGATCAGGACTGATTTTCCTTAAAAGGTCAGGACTCTTTTGAAAGGTCAAGACTTGATTGAAAGGTCAGGACTCATTCTTCTTGAAAGGTCAGGACTCTTTTGAAAGGTCAGGACTCATTGCAATTGTATGCCATTAGTACTCACTTGACAACAAATTGTATGTCTCTCACTTGACAACAAAATGCCATTAGTACTTTCCATATGCCATTAGTACTCACTGTGCAAACAAATGCCATTAGTACTTTCCTTATGGAAAGGTCAGGACTCTTTTGAAAGGTCAGGACTCTGAAAGGTCAGGACTAATGAGAATGATTGAGGAAAAGTCAGAACTCACCTTATCAAAAAGGTCAAGACTGTCTTTCACAGTCAGGACTAACCTTACCAAAAAGATCAAGACTGTCTTGAAAGATCAGAACTTCTTCTTCTTAAAAGGACAGGACCCTTTTGAAAGGTCAGGACTCATGACAATTGTATGCCATTAGTACTCACTTGACAACAAAATGCCATTAGTACTCACTTGACAAACAAATGCCATTAGTACTCACTTGACAACAAAATGTCATTAGTACTCACTGTACAACAAAATGTCATTAGTATTCACTATACCAAAAAGATGCCATTAGTGCTGACCATACCACAAATTGTATGCCATTATCCATCAAACAAATTGTATACCATTATCCATCAAACAAATTGTATGCCATTAGTGTTTCCACAAATCATAAGCACACTCGCTTCGCTTTGGCTCTGCCTATAGTTGTGCACTGACCTTGACCTTTCAATTGCACAAAGCACGCACTCGCAAAGCGTAGGGCTTTGCTCGTGACGTGACGTGATGGTTGCTTCAAAATGAAAATGACGTCAGCGTAGTTTGATAAAAACTGCGGAGCAAGCCTACATGGGTGCGCGGTATCACCTGGGCGGGGCGGGGAGGTGCGAGCTTCCACTCGAAACCCTTTTCGGTCACTCGCTTTAGGGCATTCCGATCGCTTCTCGTCAAACTCCCTCGCCCCTGACTGGAAAGAAAAAAGGTCAGTTATCAGGGCCCTATGCATTCCATTCCGGAAAGGTTTTGGAACAAGCAAAAATAGGAATGAAGACCGATCGCGTCTCGAGTGGAATTTTCCAGTCTTGCCCCGGAGTTACGGTAGACCAATTGGAATGACAAAGGATAGACTGGACCCAATTGACCATTCATTGGTCAATTGGGTCCAGATGAATCAAGCTCCGACATAGATCGCTGTCTTTTTTTCGATTTCGAAAGCTCATTAACATAATCTCTAGGGATGTCTATCGACTCTATGAATAGGGCCGTTCACGACATCCCTTGCTTCTCGCTGCGAACGGCTCCTCGGTTCCGGAGTAGAAGCGCTGGTCCCCTTCGGTCAAGTGCTTGTGCCTGCTGTTACCTACCGTAGGACCTCCGTCCCCGAAGCGCAGAAAGAGGAGCAGGAAAAAGAGGTTGTCCTCTCCCGGCCCAGTAGTTCCGCAACTACTACCGTGGTTGTTGCCAACGGGGATCCCCCATTCCGAAAGGTGACGGGGCCGGCCCGTTAGGTCCAAAGTGGTATGCCACTGCTGTGGTGCCGATAGATGAACTACTTCAGCGCCGTTATCGGACATTGCAGGCTGAGCATCTATTTCTCGTATATCAACACCGAAAAGAGGGATGTGTACCTCCAGCAACAACAAGAATGGAACCATAGGCTCAATTGCTGGGAGCATAGAGGGGAACCTCAACTCCCCGTTTCTGGCATGCTATAGTTCTTTGAGTCTCTCGACGACGGGAATGGGAGATGACCGGTCAGCCAGATGCTTCGCGAACCACCGGTGAATTTCGTTGAACTTCCATCACCCTCGTGAAGGGGCGCACTCCGATACCATTGATGTCCAATAGCTTTGATAGTAATGGCTGGATCTACTACTACCTCGTCCATGGAGTATAACGGAGCAAATGGTGGTATAGCAATGAACATCGGGATGATACTAGGAAAGATGGTCCGAATAATCTCTATAGTAGTTCCATGAACAATCCTTTGCGGGATTGGATTTTTTTTATAGTGGAAATGCCATAAAGCGCGAACCAACATCCGTGATACGAAAACCAAAATCAGAATGAGGAAGAAAAAGATATCGTGATGTAAGTCAATGATTCCTTGCATCATAGGTGTTGCTGCGTCTTGAGATCCTAATTGCCATGGTTCCGCTGCATCACAAGGAGCGATTGTGAGGAATAGCCATAAAAGAACAATCATTTGGTTTGGTTCATTCTTGGACTGCCCTGCTCCCGAATAGAGAGACTTGACCCTCGGAAAGAAAGAGCCGGTTGGCTTGGTCCAACCAAGAAAGGCATCATGGGAGTGGAGGGGCGGAAGTGAAAGACGGAACAAGATCCCTCACTGCACGTATCCACAAACACGCTCTATCAACGACGCGCCCTTCCGCCATCAGAGCTACGAGTACACCGCCACAGAACACGTACCGCTTTCAGAAAAGAGGGTTCCTAAATGCAGCCGTGATCTTATTATACGATACCACTTTCGGGATTCAACGATGCCAACTAGAGCTAGTGGAACGTGCAAGATACGGCTAGCGGAGCTCCAAAGTACTGACTATGAAGTAGAAAGTCAAGGGAATCCACGAAAAAGAGCAATTTCAAAAGATGAGGGCTCTGTTGTTTTTGCTTCTTCAAAGTACTCAGGTCAGGGGCGCGCCAGAACGGATAAGCAGCGCTAGCGCCTTCTTTTGAAGCAGCTAGCTTCCGCAGCTGCGCGATTTGTGATAGCGTTTTGATTTGAAGCAAGCTACGGCTTCCGCCTACGCGCGCCAGAACGGATAAGCAGCGCTAGCGCCTTCTTTGAGGTCGGTCACCGCTACGACTAGTTTGCATCAGCTAGGTCAGGCTCCTCGTGCCGCTCCCGGACAACTCCCCAGCTTGTCATGGGGTAGGTAGGACCGAGTCAATCATGTTAGATACGCCCACCTCCATGAGCACTGCTCGTGAGGAAGACAGAATCTTTGATATTCGGATATAGTCAGAAAATCCCCTCGGTTCACTATCCCTCCCCATGGATGAGTTGGCTATACACGAGCGGGATTAGTCAAGCATTCTTTCTAGTATTTTCGTGGGCACAAACGGGAAACAAGGGAGAATGAGCAGTGGCGGGAGACTGGAGGTGAGGGACAAACGGAAAAGGCGGCGCCGATCTTCTTCCTAATCCATAGCAGAGAGTCTTGATTGACCTTTCTGGAACCCGGACGAGAGGTCTGAGCTCTTATTGGAATGGATGGACGACCCAGCCACGGAACTCCGGGGTTAGGGTGAGAAAGGATCGAGGCCTCATTCGCATTTCTCTTTCTCCGAAACAACAAACGTCCCTCTATTGAGAAAGTCGATCTTTGGGAAATCTCATGATCATCCAATAAGAAAGGTCATTTCAAGAATGAGAAGTTCAATCAAAAGCAAGTCAGCGAATTTCATTCCATTTTGATCCCGTCCCCGCGAAAGAGTGTTTGAAAGGCCCTCTTTCATTCAGTGAACCAGAACTCTCTCTTTCCGTTCTCCATTCCCCCTCATGAGTTTCTAATTACGGCACATCGAATTGGCATTGACCTGACCCCAACATCCGTCCTTTTGAGCTCCCATCCCTCTTTCTATCCTGACTCCCATCCATCCCCAATTCATTCGGATTTGCAAAATGAAAGTCATATTCATTCGCATTTCCTTTTCTCGTCTCTACGAATGACTGGATTGGAAGAACAGACGAAGATGAACGTCAAAAATCTGTCTCCAACGTCACTTTGACGTCATGAGCACTGAAAAGCGAGTGTCCCTCCATCCGCTTTGAAAGCGTCCGTCTGAGTGGCGGTGAAGCAAGCTACGTATACGCAGGATGCTCTTCAGAATGACGACAAGATACACCAGAAATCCGTCTTTCAGTTCGTCTGTCTTGCCACAGTTCCATATATTCCATTTTGGAGGAACGCGTCGAGTTCCTTCGGGCAATAGAGACCCCTGAGGGGCACCAGGTTCCGTTTAGCGGTTGCTTCCAATGACGAAAACAAGAAAAAAGACAGAAGAGATTTGGGCAGAGCGGTCGGGATGATCATGCTATCTATCCAATTCTTTGGAAAGACATTTGAAACGGTGGGCCCTTATGGACCTTCACGCACCCCAATTCATCGTAGAAAACCTTTCCTGCGCGATCGGTCAATGAACAATGAATGAAGGTAACAAAGATCCCAGATCATCGGAACATGTGGGCTAGCGCGCTCAAAGGGAAGTCGAGATAGATTCAAGGGGAAGGTTCGGTTGTTTGACTTCCTATGATTCGCTTGTTCGGTAAGGGAAAGATTCCTGGGTCAATATGAAGAGGTCAAAGACAAGAAGAGGAATTCCAAGTTCGATCGTAGGGCCAACTCGTAGGAGAAAGATAGCGCTAGCGAATTCACCATGGAGAAGGTAGAACATGGATCTATCTTGCTGCTCGTGGTGACAGCATGAATGTCAGTGCTCGCTCCGTTGATCTTGACTTGGGAGAAAGAGCTTCGTTGCTTTGTCAGTGTAGGGGAGAACAGCCAGCCGATACGAGAGGAGCAGCACCTCTACATGGATGGATGCCCGGGCAACTCAGGAAGGAAGATGCCATCTGTCGTCCGGTCTCCTCTGCATTTGATGTTCCAATATCAAAGCTTGCTCATTTAACCCACCGCCCTCCTCTCGCTAACTCTGCTTTATTGCCGCGCGCTATTGCTAGCGCTTATCAGCTTTCTACCTTCCATTCAAACAAACCGACTGCTTCTGCTCTGCTCAACTGCTATCTCTAAAAGCATAGTCGATCATCGATTGACATTCGTTCGTCTTGGCTCAGAGCAGGTTGGTCTCGATCAAATCGATCCACTGGGCTACGTTGACTCGTTGTTTCATGAGCGGTACTGACAGTCATTTTCATGGAACAACTTGATCTTTAAAGGTACGGAAGCTTTGTTATAGTGATGGAATCTCGGTACGTGAGTACGGTAAACACATGATTCCAGCGGTGATTGCTCATTTTCATAGGACGGTTGTGAGCTCTCGCCATCAAGGTGGTTCATGCATTTCTGAGTTTCCACTGCAATTGCAAATCTTTTGAAATCTCGTACGACCAGCAAGCAGGTCTGATAAATGGTTCTTGTTTATGCTCGTATAGCAAAAAAATGATTCATTGGGAGGGCCATGAGAAATCCACTTCGTACCTTCGCTTCGTCAGCAAAGCCTCAAAGCCCCTTCGCTACTCCGCACTCGTCACCTATTGAGTTCTGTCTCGTACTCTATCTATTTGCTTTTCTAGTGCTGTTCAAGCCGGTATGACTTTCCTGAAGTCAGTGAAGTGGTGAATTGGCCATTGGAAGAAAGGAGGATTGAACGTATATCTAGACTCTTGATTCTACTAATCTTTGAAAAGGCAAACCGTTATCTTTTGTCATGTCAAAGCAACGGTTATCTCTAACCTTCTCTGACTCGCCTTACTGGAAACCTGTCCTTTTTTCGTACCTTCGTATACGGAACTCACCTCTGTGCCTTCTCTACTTCCCGGCTCAAGCAAGAGCCACAGTTACTGGAACTGAAAGCCACCTTCAGAAGTCAAGCAAGCAATTTGAATATTGATTATGAAGAGAAGGAAATACTGAAAATGCCAATGCTTTTCACAGACGGAGATGGACGACTTTCCTGAAGTCAGTGAAGTGGTGAATTGGCCATTGGAAGAAAGGAGGATTGAACGTATATTGTCACCAGCGGGACTTCAAAATAGTAGAGGTTGCTTTAACTAAGAAGCAAGACTGACCCGCTAACCGCTTCCTGAAAGCTCTTCGACCTCCCTCGAGTCCCAGATAGGATTTCTACGACAAAGAGCCCTCGACTGACCGTAACATAAGTAGTTGATCTATGAACCTCCTTCTCGCCAACCCGGAACTTTAGGACGGAAAAGAAGGAGTTGACGTAGGTGCCTGAGCTGTACCTTCCACACGCGTTCTGACTTTCACTTACCGGACCGGATAGTGACGTGGGCACTTGACCTTGAGTCTCAGGTTCAAGTCTCAGTTCCGCTTGAACTGTACTCGCTAACGGAAAAGCAGTTGTTTTCTCTAAGTCGATTCCAAGACCTGTTTCTCGATTGGGTATGAGATTCGATGAAAGTACCGCTTGAATTTGTCTACTAGCTAAAGTTCCGGTTTCCTCTATCTTCTGTTCTGCTCGGCTTGCTTCAAAGAGCTTGACTTTCAAGTAGTACTTCCCGGAACAAGACAACTTCTTTGAAAAGTTCCAGTTCCTGGATCTACAGAAGTTGCATAGCTACAACTCAGATTATCAACCAAGAATGCAATGGTGTCGCCGGAAGCAATGCATGGCCTCAGCAGTCAGGCGCTTGCGTTTGGGATCCTTCATCCAAAACCTGAAGCGCTTCGGAAGTCCTACACTTGCTGCTTCTGTTTCCGCTTCCGCTTCTGACTACTGAGAGACTTTCCGCGGGTGGGGCAGCTGGCGGCAACATGGAATGCATGGTCAGCTAGCTCTTCAGGTAGGGCCGCTCTGGTTGATAGCTCAGGTTCTGGTCTTGGAGCTCGAGCTCGGCTGAACGGCTGCTAAAGCAACTGGGTCAACTAGTCATTGATGTGAGGTTTGCTCTTCTGGCTCGATACGGCTATCACCTCCTCTCGCTGGGCTCTTCGCAGTTCACGGCGATTGCTACGAGACTTGGGTTGGTATCGCGATGGCTTTGCCTTCTTGTTGTCGTGCAACTGTAGCGCCAGTCAAGGCTAGTGGAAAGAAGCAAAGAAGCTCACTCAACTACTATGATCAAGATACTCAAGAAAATGGGACTAGAATGGAATCGGCGCGATATGTATCAAGGTGAGTCGGGACAGAGGCTGAGTCGGAAGAAGGACCAATGTGAACATGGGTAACGGAAATCGAGACAGTAGCGCCCGGAGCAGTTCCGATAAGAGATCCCAGATCCGTCATCGAGTAATGACGATCTATGAGCACATGGTCATTTCCTAAAGTGGGCATTCACCGCCTGCTTCATGTATGAGCTATGCCGAACTCATCTGGGCCGGGGGTTGACGTACTATTTCATTCAACGTATAAGATAAACGCATATTCCTGGAGTGGAGCAGGGCCCTTAGTTGCCACGATTCATCTATAGCCGAGGCTCAGACCAACGCTACGCTTCATCCATGCGCTTAGTCAAAGATCAGTAGCCGTACCAAAGTCCCCCCGTCCCTATACGCCGCAAGCGCCTGCTACTCACAGCTCAGATACGAAGGAACGGAGTGGTTCCTCGGAAGGAGCACTTCAAGCGTGACGGTCGGGCGGACAGGCTCACGGTTCGGTTAGGCGCCTTTCTCGGGGACAGGTCGGTGCGCAAAGATTTGAAGCAGGGGCTGACGGACAACAAGGATAGTACTCGCTCGGTTCGACTCGAGTCAGTCCCTTGATCCGGTGGTGGGTGGGGTCGGAAAAAGATGGTGATTGGCATGAAAGATTGCCGGAAGCACTATGGGCTTACCGAACTACATACAGAACAAAAACTCAGTGTACTCCATACGACTCACTAGTGTTTGGAGGACGTTTCAGACGCCGAAACGACCAATCAAGTTTTGACTGAACCGGCAGTCAGAGCTCCTCTTGAGACTGCTTGCCATTTCGAAGTCGTCTCAGAATATGGTTACGATTTGGTTGGTTACCAGTCTAGTCTGTCTCCGAGACTCTGACAGGCATATCTGATATGCTACTAAAGTAGAGTGAGAATCCTGAGCTCTTTCATCCGAGGAAGAGAAAGCAAAATCTGACGCAAAAAGAGCAAGAGTGGAAGATTCATCCCATTTCAAAAGAGGAATTTTGAAACAGACGATTCTCCACCAGAGGATTCGCCTACATATTCTTGTCCTACATATGACTCTCCGACATATGATTCGCCAACGGGTAATTTGACTGAATCAGAATCTAGGGTCCTAGAAAGAATGAAGATAGACTAATGGATCGAGCCGAATCCATTTTGCATATGATCCGCGAGCTTAGTTAGAAGTCTCAAAGGAATATTCATTCTCATTCGATTCATAGGAACCAGCTTCATGCAAAGACTTTGGAAGCTTCAAAATCCCGCCCTAACAATAGCAATTGCGCGATGCAAAGGCTGGTGGATCGGCTCAGGAAGTGGAGGTGAAGGGCGGCGAAAGAAGAAGCCCTCTTGCGCGGATACCCACCCCTCAGTCAGGGCCTGCCATAAGCAAGCACGAAAGAAAAGAAGGCAACCAGAAGAAGCAGCGAAGAAAGAGCTAGCGCGTCATTCACACCAGTAGAACAAGAAAGAATGAATTGACAAAGAAAGACATATTGATTTTCGCCTAGTCCTATAGCGACATGCCAGGGTTGGACCCTGCGCTGGTTGAGCATCGTTTCATCCTATTATCTGAGAAGGAGCAAGCCCTTGTCAAGTTGCTAAGCGCATCGGTGAGAGGGCAGTATCGCTAATTGAAAGCGCCTATCCGGTCACTAGAGCGTTCAATTAAACTCGTATATGTTGAGAAAACGTATATATAATCAGGGACACATCGATGTCGGTCAAACCTTGGATAGCATTACTGGCATGTGGGATACCGCCCTAGTTGCGACTACTCCCATCATGATTCGACCATTAGTCTCCGATCCTCCGGTCCTTTTATTACAGTGAGTTCTCCCTCTTCTGAGTCACCCATATGTCTCAATGACATTTCCTCCCGTTCTTTTCCTATTCTATTAGCATAGCATTAGCATAGCATGATCCCCTACCAATCAGTACAAAATCACCTTTGAACCGCTCACATCACAGTGGAATCGAAGCCTTTGGTCTCTTCATTTCATTTGCCCGAGATGAGAAACTATCTGTCCTATTCTATTCCCAAGAGCGCATTCTGCCTTCAAACCTGAAAACAGCGTATTCTCTCAGAGTCAGAGCTGATTCAATAGCTGCCTCTTCTTCCTCAGAAGGCATTCTTGCAGCTTTTCATCACTATGAAAAACAAAGAAACTGAACGAGGCTGAAGACTAACAGAATCTTTCATTCAAGTCGAGAACAGTAACAGCAGATTCGACGGGATGCTTCTGAGAGCGTTGTCAGCCCAGGAAGAACTAAGCTGATGTCTCTGAGAGATTATAGGACCGAGAAGCTTGACTGACACAGAAATGTGCCATTTTCTTCTTTCCTCGGGAGACTCTTGGCTGACTCTTCTTTTCCTTCGGTTCCCTTGTTCCAATCGTTTGAAGATCATCGGCATTCTGAGTGGAAAGGCCATGAACGGACTCTTTGCCTTGGGGCAATGCAATCAGTTCCTTGGCTGACTCATGACCACTTCGAGAAGAACCTATTTGAACTAATGCAAAAGTCCGCAAGCAAAGATCATATAGCCTGATTGACTACGAGTTGACCACATCTGACTCAACAGCTCCTTCTTCCTTTTCTTCTTCATGTGCAAAAGCCCTGATTCTCTGATATATGCAACCACTTCTCTTCCTGGAGAAAGTAGCCCAACCAAGTCAGGCAGCAAGAGGAAGAAGAGGCTCGGACATTCAGTCAGTTGCTTTCACTAGCAGCCTTGATCCTTGCCCCTATGTACTTGTAGGCTCAAATGGGTGAATATGAATCGGCTTGATGGCTTCTGATTCAATTGCGAAAACTGCTGATTCAACGTCACGAGATTTGCAAAGCCCACAAAGCACTCGCAAAGCGTAGGGCTTTGTGGGCTTTGCTCGTGACGTTGGGGGAGACAAGGTTACGCGCTGGGTAGCGCAGCGCATTTTGGGTACGGAGGCGACGAGGGGTGCTAACCCGGCCACTCAACTCCACCCAGCAGGGCAGGGGCAGGCCGGCCAGAGGTTCGAATCCTGCCACCTTTCTTGTGGATCATCCTGTGGTTACCGGATGATGGGAATAACAAGGCAGAGGGACACGAAATGTCAATAAATGAATTGTCTCATTATTCGTTATTTCCGGGTCTTTTCGTTGCATTCACAACCAACAAGAAACAACCACTAGCGTTTGGTGCTGAACCCGCATTTGGGTGCATTCTTCTTCCTTTCCTTGGTCCTTCGTTCCGTCATATTCCAAATAACTTCTCAAATTACAACGTATTAACCGCTAATGCACCCTTCTTTTATCAAATTTCAGGGACATGGTCTAATCATGAGGGTAGTATTTTATCATGGTGTCGGATCCCAAGTTTTTATGGAATCCTTCTTTGTTACCGGGGTCGACCCCAAAGCCAACATGTCTCAAAACGAGGAGGCCATAGGGATCATTCTTTTTCCTTTGTCTCGAACAAAGTGAAGAACTCCATTCTATCTCTCCCTCGTTACGAACAACAAAGTCTTTTTCAGTTGTACACTCCCTTCGTTCTACGAACCCTTTTTGATTCTGAACTTCGTTCGCGAAGGAACCGGACTTTGGAAGGGCCAGCCCTTTTTTATGCGCCGCTTGACCCAGGAAGGAAAATGAGCTTTGCTCCTCTGGGCGCTAGGCGCTCCCGTGGTTCGCGAGAAGGAAGAAGGACTAATCTTTTTTTGTTGCATCTGGCACGAGATGCAAAAGAGAAAGCTTCGTCTATCGATGAACAGCGGATTGACTCTGTTGGCATTGCTTTGTTTTTCTCTCCTTTCCTATCAGCGAGTTCCGATCCTTTTGTTCGAAATTTCTTCGTTCGTACCGAACCGCTTGCAGAATCAAATCCTGTTCCACAAGATCCTATATCAGCTATACATCCTCCTTGCATTTATGCCGGAGACGTAGCCAGTGCTATGGGCTTTGGCTTATGTAGATCAAAAATGATGAACGGGATTGTGGCACTCCACTCGCCGCCAATGCAGAAGGATGCCGCCGAAAAGAATGGAACGCTGCTTCGCTCTTCGGAATGCGTCAGATCCCGTATAACAAGCGGCGGGCTCTTGACCCTCGAATTCAAACATGTGGACGCAAAATGCTATCCAGCTCTATTGTTGCTACGCAATAGAAGCCTGCTCATGCTGCTTCGGCGGCACTTTTTCGCCTTCTCTTCGCTCTGGAAAGGAGCGCTAATGGACACGGGGAAGGAGCAGGCGAAGCGTGTCGTTCGTAATGGAAAGAAAGAGACCACTACTTCGCCTCTTTTTTGGACCGCCGGCGCGAACACAGTGGTCTCTGACCAGGACCAGGAACAAATTCGAATTTGGATCTTGACATGTCGGTTGTTTCTCACCGTAGGCATCTCGCCAGGAAGTTGGTGGGCTCATCATGAATTAGGTTGGGGTGGCTGGTGGTTTCGGGATCCCGTAGAAAATGCTTCTTCTATGCCTCGGGTATTAGCCACAGCTCGTATTCATTCCGTCATTCTACCCCTTCTTCATTCTTGGACCTCGCTTCTTAATATTGTTACTCTTCCATGCTGTGTCTCAGGAACCTCTTCCGTACGGTCCGGATTGCTAGCTCCCGTTCATAGTTCTGCTACAGATGATACACGAGGAAGATTTTTATGGCGGTTCTTCCTTTTCATTACCGGCATATCTCTTCTTCTTTTCTCCCAGATGAAGCAGCAGGCATCGGGCCGTAGAACCCATAAAAAAGAGATGGTTGTGACGCGATCTTGTGCACCTACGTAACTCGGCTCGCGCGCAACCCCGCCCCGTTATGTTATGGAAGAATTGGGCTTCTTGCTTGGCAGGTTCTTCAGAGCCTGCAATTGGCTGCCTGATTTCGTCCCGTCCGTCGCGTTTCGGGGGTCACTGTGGCGTGGCTTAATGTAGAGCAGTCCGCTCCTACAGCGTTTGATCAGTAGATTAACTTCGGAAGATGGTCAAGGGAGCCTGACGGCTTCCAAGCCACTGCACTAGATGCGCATGTAGTCGTAGTAGTCGGCCCATCATGCCTCTGTTCTATACTCACTAACGTCAGTCTCCCGAATGCCTCAACTAGTCGTCTAGTCTTTTAGCTTATAGTGTCTAGAACTATAAGCACGAAAAAACAACAACCTTTCTTAGCTTAGCGGGCGTCAAAGCACTCGCAAAGCGAAGAATGACGTCAGGGCTTTGCACAAAGCCCTCTTTGCGAGTGCTTTGTGCAATCACGAGCTTTGCCAAAGCGAAGCGAGTGTGCTTTGCCCTGACGCAATGACTTTCACTCATCAAAATGACATGAACTCTTTGGTCAGGGTCAGCATGAATGGCATACAATTGCCATTTTCCATCAAAAAGGGTCAGCACTTTTCAGGATTTGTCTGACCTGAATCAGTGACCTTCAGTCTCATTAATGGAAAGGAAAGGATTTTATGGAAAGATTATGGAAAGGAAAGGCAAAATGGCAATTCTTTAGGAAAAGTCAGGACTTTTGATGGAAGGACAGGACCAATTGCAATTGTATGCCATTAGTACTCACCTGACCAAAAAGGTCAAGACTCATTATGGAAAAGTCAGGAAGGTCAGGACTCTTTTGAAAGGTCAAGACTCTGAAAGGTCAGGACTAATGAGAATGATTGAGGAATGACCATCAAGACTCATTTGTATGTCATCAGTACTCACCTTATCAAAACAAAAAGGTCAAGACTGTCTTTCAAAGTCAGGACTAACCTTACCAAAAAGATCAAGACTATCTGATCAGGACTGATTCTTCTGGTCAAGACTGTCTTTCACAGTCAGGACTGACCTTACCAAAAAGGTCAAGACTGTCTTGAAAGGTCAGGACTTTTGATGGAAGGACAGGACCAATTGCAATTGTATGCCATTAGTACTCACCTGACCAAAAATGGAAAGGTCAAGACTGTCTTGAAATCAGTACTGACCTTATCAAAAAGGTCAAGACTGTCTTTCAAAGTCAGGACTAACCTTACCAAAAAGATCAAGACTATCTGATCAGGACTGATTCTTCTGGTCAAGACTGTCTTTCACAGTCAGGACTAACCTGACCAAAAAGGTCAAGACTGTCTTGAAAGGTCAGGACTTTTGATGGAAGGACAGGACCAATTGCAATTGTATGCCATTAGTACTCACCTGACCAAAAATGGAAAGGTCAAGACTGTCTTGAAAGGTCAGGACTGATTCTTCTTGAAAGGTCAGGACTCATTCTTCTTGAAAGGTCAGGACTCTTTTGAAAGGTCAGGACTCATTGCAATTGTATGCCATTAGTACTCACTTGACAACAAATTGTATGTCTCTCACTTGACAACAAAATGCCATTAGTACTTTCCATATGCCATTAGTACTCACTGTGCAAACAAATGCCATTAGTACTTTCCATATGCCATTTTCCATCAAAAATGAGTGCTGACCATACCAAAATTGCAATTGTATGCCATTAGTACTGACTATACCAAAAATTGTATGCCATTAGTGTGTCATTGAAGATCAAAGAGAAAGACAATTCCAATTTCTCCTTTCCGTCAGAGCTTGACGAGTTCCCTTAAGAAAGCACGCACTCGCAAAGCGTAGGGCTGATTCAGACTCACTCTGATAGACTATCAGACAAGAAGGGAACTCATATTGATGGACAATTGTCATTGATCTTCATTCTTTTGTTGATGGATAATGGCATACAATGACAATTGTATGCCATTAGTGCTGACCATACCAAGAATCTCAATCAGCACTCTTTTAAACTTGAAGGTCATGTCACGTCAGAACAAAGCCTTCTTTTTCATCTGAAATGAACTCATCAGAAAAGTGCCCACAAAGCACTCGCAAAGCGTAGGGCTTTGCTCGTGACGTTCCCTAACGCAATTCTCATTGAAAGTTGCGACGGTGCATTCAAAGTTGCGAGTTTTGGGCTTTGCTAATCTAAGAACGTGACGTTGGGGTCTTTCTATTACGATGTCAGATAGATGGTCGCCTCTCAATCGACAGCTGCAGCAGCTGGAAGAAAGATACCCGGAGCTGGAGCTGGTATAATTCACAAGTCAGGGCTTGCTCCTACTGTTTGAGAAAGAACATGAGGAGTCCTATTAACTAGAACTTCCAAGGGGGCGATACATCGACTTCTCAATTACACCGAACCAACCTATCGAGGAATCTGGACCAGAACCCACTCTATCACATGCTTGCACCATATCTAACTCGATAAACCGGCTTCTGAGATAGAGAAATGCAATGGATGGATGCATTCATTAAAGTAACTCGACGGAAGGCAGGATCGAAGCCTCTTGGAGGAGCCGGAAAGAGGGACGCTCTGGAAATCGGTACCTATCTGGACTCTACTAATCAAAGGCATTTCCTCTCTAGGCGAATCAATCCTCCATTTCTTCCGGAACCCCATCCCTCGTCTTCCCTCATTCTTGGATTCTAGACGTGGCGGAACGAGCAAAGCCCTCGGGGCAAAGCGAGTGCTTTAGGGTACGAGCAAAGCCTGTAGCAAAGCGAGTTCTTTGATGAGAAAGGTTGTTGTAGCGTGCGGCCGAAGAGTCAGCCGCCAGGGACTGGCGCATCATCGGTCGGATCTTCTGGACGGACCCTCCCTTCCTTTTCTTCCACTGAATTTCCTATTCCTGATGATTTTGATGGCTCTCATCTTGAATAGCTACCTGACCTCTCGACCCTCAAACACAAGTACGGATAAGGCATGGGACTACCAGGATAACGGCATACCTCACCTTGAGTCCAGTCCTACTGCTACTACCTGCCCACGTACGGACAAGGAAGATCTATCTCTGACTCAAGCAAGGGAACAAGCCGGACTCGGCTTGGGAGCTCTTCCTTCTGCTTCCTCAACCATCACTCACGCTTGCTTTTGACCGGTCTTGACTTTGCTTTGGGCTGCTATTAGGCCGGTCTGACTTCTTGAGACTAAAGACCTCTCCTATATTACCTGTCGCACCCCTCAAAAAGAGGTGAAATACCGCCTCAATAGCACTCAAGACCGTCATTCCAGGAAAGGATAGCTTCTTGCCTATGGCCTTTGAGGAAGGAAAGCTAGGATGACAGTGCTTGTTGTTCGTAGCGCATCCGAAACGGAAGCGCACCTACTGTGAAAATCCGTCTGGTCTCACTCAGCCACAGACTAGACCGCTCTCGCCTGATTCTCTCTTCAAAGCCTCTCCCGGAGAGTACCATCGCTGTAGCTCACCGGTTACCGGAAAAGACAGAGAAAGGGAAAGACGCCTACTGCCCGCTTGGAAGTGGTTTTTGTGTTTGCCTACTGCCTATGAAAGAGATAGGCATCGAATACCGCCTCAGAAAGCAGAAGAAGAGCCTACTGCCTATGAAAGAGATAGGCATCTTAGCCAATGACCTATGAATGAGAATCTTAGCTAACCGCCTACTGGACTGCTGGAAAGCGCTATCGCATATCTCTTTTTGACGGCCTGTCAAGTGGGCTACACTTGACTCCACAACTGGTTCATTCGACCTGTGAAGTCTTCTAAATGGTCCCATCGTCCCTGTAGAAAAGAAGGACGGCAACACCCACGTCGATTTTCGACCATTGAATGATGTATGTCCCATGGACCACTTTCCTTTGCCCCAAACCGACGTAATCATTGATCGCACTGCTGGGCACGAGATCAAATCTCATCTGGACGGTTATGCTGGGTATAATCAGATCCAACTTGCACCAGAGGATCAAGAGAAAACCACTTTCAGGACTCCTTTTGGGTTTTCTACTGTCATGCCATTTGGACTGAAGCAGGAGCAACATACGACGGGCAATGCAAAAGATTTTCAGAGAGATTTTGCAGACAAGGATGGAGGTGTCTGTCGATGATCTAGTCGTTCAGTCTAGAAAGCGGCAAGATCATTTCGACCATCTTCGACAAGTCCTCACCCGAGTCAGTCCGTATGGTTGACGACTCAATCCCAAGAAGTGCGCATTTCGAGTCTCGTCTGGCGGATTCCTTGGTTTCGTCGTCCACAAGTATGGGATCGAAATCGATCCGGCAAAAATCCGATCCCAGAACCCTTCGCGAGCGGGTTGCAGGGGCGCCTGGCCTATGTCGATTTATTGCAAATCTTGCAGGCCATTCACTCAGCAAGAAAAGAAAGACACCCCTGTCCACTGGGGGCCAGATTGCCAGAACGCATTCGATCAGCGGAAGGCTTTTCTCACTTCTCCGCCAGTCCTAGCTGTGCTAGTTCAGGATAAGCCCATGATCTTGTATACAGCATCCACACCAGTTTCCCTTGGGGCTTGATTGGCTCAAGAAGACGACAATCGACATGAAAGAGTGGTCTATTGCCTGAGCCGAGTGCTCACTGGACCCGAGCTACGGTACCCTCCAGTCGATCGAATGTGCCTCTCTCTGTTTGATGCAAAAAAGAAGCTACGCCAAACGGGTCGACAAGTCAAGCTTATTGGAAAGTTCGATCCCAAACTTTGTTAACGAGGCCTGATTTGTAAGGTTGTCAGGAAGATTAGGAACCTTTATGAGTTTGATATTCCTGACATCAAAAGTCCGTCAAGGGACAAGTGCTGACTTGATTGCAGATCTTCCCGCTGATGATGATCTCTTTGTACCTCCAGAGCACGTTTCTTCCGTCCACCCTCACAGAAATGGCAGTGTGACTTCGACGGAGCGGAAGGAAAATGGGTCTCAGGAGCGGGAATTTGGTTGCAGACACCCGATGGGATGTAGTTGCCGAGAGCTTTTCGACTGACCATCCACAAACAATGTTGCAGAATACGAGGCCCGCAGTTTTGGTCTATGCCACCGAACTCCACGTTAAAGACCGACGGGTATTTGGAGATTCGAAGCTTGTTATCAATCAATGTCGAGGAGAGTTCAAAGTGCTCGAGCCAAAGCTCATGGAGTACCACGCCGTTGTACAGCACCTGATTGACTCTTTCGGTCTGATCGATTTTCGGCATATACCTCGATTGCAAAATGAGTTGACTGATTCAATGGCCAGGGCTGGCCGCCTTTTTTGTTCCCCAACGTCATTTTGACGAGCAATTATTCAGACAAAATGACATTCACTATGTTATGGCTTCGCTTGACGAGTTCCCTTCTTTCAGAAAGCACTCGCAAAGCGAAGCGTGAGGGTCGCTGGGGGCTTTGCTCGTGACGTGACGTGACGTGACATGACGTGACATTGCTTCGCTTTGCGAGTTTGGCGCACTCGCTTCGCTTTCGCTTCACTCGTTCCCTCACGCTTCGCTTTGCGAGTGCTTTGACGATACATCAACAATTTCCATCTCCTTCGGAGAGATTGGCCATCCTGCTTGCATCATGCCGCGGAACAATCCGTGTTTGTCACTGCCTCAAATAACGTGCTCAATGGTAGAAAGATCTCGTCGAAACTATCGACACCCCAAAGAATCGACGAGAAGCTGCAAGAATTCGACGCCAAGCAACTCGACCTCGATGACAATCGACTTATGCGTCGATCTGAGGACGACTGCTGCAATGTGTCGAAAAGATCGGAGCCACTAAAGCGTTGCAATAGGCTCATGCCGGCGCATGTGGTGAGCACCAAGGGGGACTTCAGCTATCGCAGCGTATAATGAATGCGTGAAGGAAAAGGGCGATTCGTTCCAGTTTGAAAGCTAAAGCATGTCGAAGATGTAAAGAACATGGGTTCCATGCGCCGCATTCGATTCTGCATCCGACCATGACTCCTTGGCCGTTCTCAGCATGGGCATTGGATATAGTCGGTCGAATTCACCCAGTCTCATCTAAGAGACACAAGTTCATCATTGCAGCCACCGAGTCTTTAACGAAGTGGGTGGATCCCTTGAAGAGGGCCTCTGGAGCCTCATAGTAGCCGCCTTCATCAAAGAAAACATCATTTCCCTGATCGAATTCAGACAATGGCACTCCCTTCCAGAAGACAGAGGTAGCTGCTCTGTGCGAGAAGTACGGGATCAAGCAAGACTTTTCGACAGCTCACAATCCTCAAGCGAATGGGCAAGCCGAAGCAATGAAAAAGCAGAGGGATATGGAAAGACATGATTGAGCATGAAGTCGATTGGCCTGAGAAATTGCCTGAGGCATGTTGGGCTCCCTCCAAAAAGACGGCCACCGGAGAAAGGCCGTATACCTTGGTCTACGGGACCGACGCAATCACACCGATGCCATTACGCAAGCAGCTCGAGTTGCGCTCAAGTACCGTATCAAACAAGAATGAACGAGCTACATATGCTCGACGAGCGCCGATACGACGCTCTTTTCATCGAACACAGATGTACCAAGCTCGAGTTGCACGAGCCTATGACAAGCGTGTTCGAGAGCGAGAATGCCAGGTGGGAGAGTTCGTTATTCAGGCTCGATTACCTGGCAGTACATCCAGCAGGCAAATTCGCACCCAATTGGGAAGGCAAGGCCCTTAGAGCTCCTATAAGGCTGAAGCCTCCGCTTCTCGATGGAAAGATATCGACGACAAGAAGTGACCAAGTCCTCAGATCCTATAAGGTTCCAGAGCACACGTCGCGTTCCGTCCAATTGCAAATCTCAGATCCATTTCTCAAGGATCTTCAGAACTTTGAGTTCATCACTCATGGTCCGCTTCTTGGCCATCGCCCTTCCCAGAGCACACGTCGCCTCCCTCAGCGCCTCTTTTTCCTCAGGAGATCGCGTCTTCTGTTGCAATCGACCTATCTCCTTGGTTCGATGGTTTCGAGGTTCATTATAGATGTCGACGCATTCCCTGCAATGGCATTTTCGACTGGCTCAATGAATTCTGCCAGTTCTGGATTGGAAATATGACAACACTTCGATAGCCTTCGACGGAATGCCTTCACAGTCTGCCGCCTCCCTGCCATGAACTTGAAGTACGTTGGATATCGAACAGGAAGGAGCCAATGATGCAAAGAAAGCCCAGCCTGCGTTGAAGGCGGAAATCGATGAGCATGAAAGCAATAGACTAACAAGATCGATAGCTCATCGACAGCACGTGAAGCCTGATGAGGGATCTCCGAAGAGGCAGTAGAGTCCTCGTCGACCTCGTCATAAGAAAGAACGATGATTGGAGGCTCCCCAGATGAAGCAGGGCTCGTCGAACTTCCTTCCGTGGGGACTTCTCTTTCGGACTCTTCGATCGGCCTTTGCATTTTTGAGGACGTTGGACAAGTCTCGCTTTCTTCGACTCCTCGGCATTCGAAGGGGCCACTGTTGGAAGATTGCTCGCAGGGATGTCCGAGCGACGATCAGATCAATCGAAGACTTCGGAATGGGCTGGACCTTGCCCAGCATGATTGGATTTTTTGGAACTGATGAAGCTGGGCCATGCAGAGATCTCGCCTGTAACCGAAGAAAAAAAAAGCTCGTCAAGCCTGTAACCGATCGAGACCATTAATGCTGGATTCTTGACTCAGGAAGAAGAAGAGGCTTCTGTTTTTTCTGTCTTTTCTTCTTGAGAATGATTCTTCTGATTTTCTTCCATGATATCCGACGCCCGTGAAACTCTTTCATTTCATTGGAGTTCTTCCTGTCTGAGGAAGCAAATAGCATTTCCTATTGATTTGTCCCCAGTCCCGGCTAGGATAGGCTATACATGTGTAGGCGTCGTAGCAGTTGTAGGCTCAGAGTCTACAAAAGACGCTCCAATCTCTTCGTCAGCAGTTACAGCTTGCGTAGCTCCAGTTGTAGGCGTCGTAGCAGGAGTGCGCGCTAGCGCACTTCCTCTGCGCCGGAGATAGCTAGCGCGCACTGTAGAAAGAAGGCTACACTTGCAACAATGGCGACACTCGCTGCTTGGATTGGACCTATGCCTTCTTCTATTCTATCTATTATCCGTCGCTACGCTGTTCCCAAGGACTAGCAGAATCGAAATAGCGAAATTCTTGGGTCATCTCAATTGGTTCAGAAACCACACGTTTCTCTGGATCATCATAGCGTACTTCCACATATCCACTCAGAGGAAGGTCTTTTCGTAATGGATGACCCTCGAAACCATGATCTGTTGATATACGGCGTAGATCCGGATGATTGATGGGAGAAACACCGGACATATCAAAGACTTCTCGCTCCCACCGGCCAGCTGCTGGAAATAGACTGACTACCGGAGATATTCGTGTTACTTCGTCTACACTGGTTTGTACACGAATGCGTGAGTTATACCGAGTACTCAGTAAATGATGGACCACTTCAAATCTTCGTTTTCGAGAGGGATGATCAACTCCGCAAATATCGATCGAAACTTGAACCCGTGTATAGGTATGAAATCTCAGAAAGCACAACAATGGAAATGGGTAGTCCGTATTGGTATCTGATCTATTCCCATGTTCCGATCTTTCCATTTTTTGTACCCATTTCTTGGGGGAAGTTTCCAAAATATATTTGAACAATGGGTTATCCATAAAATAGATAGATCAAGAAAGCTGTTCCCTGAAAAAAGACTTGTCGGAAGGAGCCGGTTGGCTTGGTCCGACCAAGAAAGGCATGGGAGTGGAGTTCCGAGGCTCCAGAATCGGGATGGGTCTTGCGTTCCAGAGAGAGATAGGAAAAGACACTCTCGGACCACGCGAAACCCTTCTTTTTGTTCGTTCTTTATCTATGACAAAAGAAAAGATCTTTCCTTTGTACCCAAAAAGCACTCGCAACTTTGAATGGCTGAAGGTCATGTCACGTCAGAGCAAAGCCTTCTTGTTCAGCTTTTTGTCAGAGTCAGCACTAATGGCATACAATTGCAATTTTGGTATGGTCAGCACTTGTCAGGATTTGTCTGACCTGAATCAGTGACCTTATGGAAAGGTCAGGACTAATGAGAATTGTATGTCATTAGTGCTGACCATACCAAAATCCATCCAAATTGGTTGATGGATAATGGCATCTCATTGCAATTTGTGATATGGTCAGCACTAATGGCATACAATTTGTTGTATGGTCAGCATGAATGGCATCTCATTGCAATTATGGACACTAATGGCATACAATTGCCATTGGGAGCACTAATGGCATTGTTTTGGTATGGTGAGTACTCATGTTGGTATAGTGAGTACTAATGGCATTTGTTTGTACAGTGAGTACTAATGGCATTTGTTTGTACAGTGAGTACTAATGGCATTTGTTTGTACAGTGAGTACTAATGGCATTTTTTTTTCAAGTGAGTACTAATGGCATTGAATTGCAATGAGTCCTGACCTTTCAAGAAGAATGAGTCCTGACCTTTCAAGACAGTCTTGACCAGAAGAATCAGTCCTGACCTTTCAAGACAGTCTTGACCTTTTTGGTAAGGTCAGTCCTGACCTTGAAAGACAGTCTTGACCAGAAGAATCAGTCCTGATCAGATAGTCTTGATCTTTTTGGTAAGGTTAGTCCTGACTTTGAAAGACAGTCTTGACCTTTTTGATAAGGTCAGTACTGATTTCAAGACAGTCTTGACCTTTCCATTTTTGGTCAGGTGAGTACTAATGGCATACAATTGCAATTGGTCCTGTCCTTCCATCAAAAGTCCTGACCTTTCAAGACAGTCTTGACCTTTTTGGTAAGGTCAGTCCTGACTGTGAAAGACAGTCTTGACCAGAAGAATCAGTCCTGATCAGATAGTCTTGATCTTTTTGGTCAGGTTAGTCCTGACTTTGAAAGACAGTATTGACCTTTTTGATAAGGTGAGTACTGATGACATACAAATGAGTCTTGTATGGTAAGGTGAGTCCTGACCTGTTTGGTATGGTGAGTACTGATGACATACAAATGAGTCTTGATGGTCATTCCTCAATCATTCTCATTAGTCCTGACCTTTCAGAGTCTTGACCTTTCAAGAAGAATCAGTCCTGACCTTTCAAGACAGTCTTGACCTTTCAAGAAGAATCAGTCCTGACCTTTCAAGACAGTCTTGACCTTTTTGGTAAGGTTAGTCCTGACTGTGAAAGACAGTCTTGACCTTTTTGATAAGGTCAGTCCTGACTGTGAAAGACAGTCTTGACCTTTTTGATAAGGTGAGTACTAATGGCATACAATTGCAATTGGTCCTGTCCTTCCATAATCAGTCCTGACCTTTCAAGAAGAATGAGTCCTGACCTTTCAAGACAGTCTTGACCTTTCCATTTTTGGTCAGGTGAGTACTAATGGCATACAATTGCAATTGGTCCTGTCCTTCCATCAAAAGTCCTGACCTTTCAAGACAGTCTTGATCTTTTTGGTAAGGTCAGTCCTGACTGTGAAATACAGTATGGACCTTTCAAGAAGAATCAGTCCTGATCAGATAGTCTTGATCTTTTTGGTAAGGTCAGTCCTGACTTTGAAAGACAGTCTTGACCTTTTTGATAAGGTGAGTACTGATGACATACAAATGAGTCTTGTATGGTCAGGTGAGTACTAATGGCATACAATTGCAATTGGTCCTGTCCTTCCATAATCAGTCCTGACCTTTCAAGACAGTCTTGACCTTTCCAGAAGAATCAGTCCTGACCTTTCAAGACAGTCTTGACCTTTTTGGTAAGGTCAGTCCTGACTGTGAAATACAGTATTGACCAGAAGAATCAGTCCTGATCAGATAGTCTTGATCTTTTTGGTAAGGTTAGTCCTGACTTTGAAAGACAGTCTTGACCTTTTTGATAAGGTGAGTACTGATGACATACAAATGAGTCTTGACCTTTCAAAACAGTCTTCATCTTTTTGGTATGGTGAGTACTGATGACATACAAATGAGTCTTGTATGGTAAGGTGAGTCCTGACCTGTTTGGTATGGTGAGTACTGATGACATACAAATGAGTCTTGACCGACTCACCTGTTTTGGTATGGTGAGTACTCATTGTTGATGGAAAATGGCATTTGTTTGTCAAGTGAGTACTAATGGCATTTTGTTGTCAAGTGAGTACTAATGGCATTTTGTTGTCAAGTGAGTACTAATGGCATTTGTTTGTCAAGTGAGTACTAATGGCATACAATTGTCATGAGTCCTGACCTTTCAAAAGGGTCCTGTCCTTTTAAGAAGAAGAAGTTCTGATCTTTCAAGACAGTCTTGATCTTTTTGGTCAGGTTAGTCCTGACTGTGAAAGACAGTCTTGACCTTTTTGATAAGGTGAGTTCTGACTTTTCCTCAATCATTCTCATTAGTCCTGACCTTTCAGAGTCCTGACCTTTCAAAAGGGTCCTGTCCTTCCATAATCATTCCTCAATCATTCTCATTAGTCCTGACCTTTCCAGAGAGTCCTGACCTTTCAATAAAGTCCTGTCCATCATTTCCTTTCCATGAGTTTGTGAGCTCATACTTTTCATTGATTTCAGGAAGGGAACTCATCAAAGTTTGATGGACAATTGTCTTTCTCTTCAATGACACACTAATGGCATACAATTGGTTGTATGGTCAGCACTAATGGCATCTTTCTTGGTATGGAAAATGGCATCTTTTTGGTATAGTGAGTACTCATGTTGGTATGGTGAGCACTAATGGCATTTGTTTGTACAGTGAGTACTAATGGCATTTGTTTGTCAAGTGAGTACTAATGGCATTTGTTTGTACAGTGAGTACTAATGGCATACAATTGCAATGAGTCTTCATCTTTCAAGAAGAATCAGTCCTGACCTTTCAAGACAGTATTAACCTTTCAAGAAGAATCAGTCCTGACCTTTCAAGACAGTATTAACCTTTCAAGAAGAATCAGTCCTGACCTTTCAAGACAGTATTGACCTTTCAAAAAAGGTCAGTCCTGACTTTGAAATACAGTCTTGACCTTTTTGATAAGGTGAGTACTGATGACATACAAATGAGTCTTGATGGTCATTCCTCAATCATTCTCATTAGTCCTGACCTTTCAGAGTCTTGACCTTTCAAGACAGTCCTGACCTTTTTGGTATGGTGAGTACTGATGACATACAAATGAGTCTTGATGGTCATTCCTCAATCATTCTCATTAGTCCTGACCTTTCAGAGTCTTGACCTTTCAAGAAGAATCAGTCCTGACCTTTCAAGACAGTCTTGACCTTTTTGGTAAGGTCAGTCCTGACTGTGAAAGACAGTCTTGACCTTTTTGATAAGGTGAGTACTAATGGCATACAATTGCAATTGGTCCTGTCCTTCCATAATCAGTCCTGACCTTTCCAGAAGAATGAGTCCTGACCTTTCAAGACAGTCTTGACCTTTCAAGAAGAATCAGTCCTGACCTTTCAAGACAGTCTTGACCTTTTTGGTAAGGTCAGTCCTGACCTTGAAATACAGTCTTGACCAGAAGAATCAGTCCTGATCAGATAGTCTTGATCTTTTTGGTAAGGTTAGTCCTGACTTTGAAAGACAGTCTTGACCTTTTTGATAAGGTCAGTACTGATTTCAAGACAGTCTTGACCTTTCAAGAAAAATCAGTCCTGACCTTTCAAGACAGTCTTGACCTTTTTGGTAAGGTCAGTCCTGACTTTGAAATACAGTCTTGACCAGAAGAATCAGTCCTGATCAGATAGTCTTGATCTTTTTGGTAAGGTTAGTCCTGACTTTGAAAGACAGTCTTGACCTTTTTGATAAGGTGAGTACTGATGACATACAAATGAGTCTTGTATGGTAAGGTGAGTCCTGACCTGTTTGGTATGGTGAGTACTGATGACATACAAATGAGTCTTGACCGGAAAGTCCTGACCTTTCAAGAAGAATGAGTCCTGACCTTTCAAGACAGTCTTGACCAGAAGAATCAGTCCTGACCTTTCAAGACAGTCTTGACCTTTTTGGTAAGGTTAGTCCTGACTGTGAAAGACAGTCTTGACCAGAAGAATCAGTCCTGATCAGATAGTCTTGATCTTTTTGGTAAGGTTAGTCCTGACTTTGAAAGACAGTCTTGACCTTTTTGATAAGGTCAGTACTGATTTCAAGACAGTCTTGACCTTTCCATTTTTGGTCAGGTGAGTACTAATGGCATACAATTGCAATTGGTCCTGTCCTTCCATCAAAAGTCCTGACCTTTCAAGACAGTCTTGACCTTTTTGGTAAGGTCAGTCCTGACTTTGAAATACAGTATTGACCAGAAGAATCAGTCCTGATCAGATAGTCTTGATCTTTTTGGTAAGGTCAGTCCTGACTTTGAAAGACAGTCTTGACCTTTTTGATAAGGTGAGTACTGATGACATACAAATGAGTCTTGACCTTTCAAAACAGTCTTCATCTTTTTGGTATGGTGAGTACTGATGACATACAAATGAGTCTTGTATGGTAAGGTGAGTCCTGACCTGTTTTGGTATGGTGAGTACTCATTGTTGATGGAAAATGGCATTTGTTTGTCAAGTGAGTACTAATGGCATTTTGTTGTCAAGTGAGTACTAATGGCATTTTGTTGTCAAGTGAGTACTAATGGCATTTGTTTGTCAAGTGAGTACTAATGGCATACAATTGTCATGAGTCCTGACCTTTCAAAAGGGTCCTGTCCTTTTAAGAAGAAGAAGTTCTGATCTTTCAAGACAGTCTTGATCTTTTTGGTCAGGTTAGTCCTGACTTTGAAAGACAGTCTTGACCTTTTTGATAAGGTGAGTTCTGACTTTTCCTCAATCATTCTCATTAGTCCTGACCTTTCAGAGTCCTGACCTTTCAAAAGGGTCCTGTCCTTCCATAATCATTCCTCAATCATTCTCATTAGTCCTGACCTTTCCAGAGAGTCCTGACCTTTTTGGTAAGGTGAGTTCTGACTTTTCCTCAATCATTCTCATTAGTCCTGACCTTTCAGAGTCCTGACCTGGTCAGACAAATCCTGAAATTGACCCTGACCAGAAAGGAAAGGTTGTCATTGTATGCCTGGAAAAGACAGGAGAAATTGCAATTCTTGATAAAGGAAAGGATAAATTCTAGAAAGGTGAGGACTCTCTGGAAAGGTCAGGACTAATGAGAATGATTGAGGAATGATTATGGAAGGACAGGACCCTTTTGAAAGGTCAGGACTCTGAAAGGTCAGGACTAATGAGAATGATTGAGGAAAAGTCAGAACTCACCTTATCAAAAAGGTCAAGACTGTCTTTCAAAGTCAGGACTAACCTGACCAAAAAGATCAAGACTGTCTTGAAAGATCAGAACTTCTTCTTCTTAAAAGGACAGGACCCTTTTGAAAGGTCAGGACTCATGACAATTGTATGCCATTAGTACTCACTTGACAAACAAATGCCATTAGTACTCACTTGACAACAAAATGCCATTAGTACTCACTTGACAACAAAATGCCATTAGTACTCACTTGACAAACAAATGCCATTTTCCATCAACAATGAGTACTCACCATACCAAAACAGGTCAGGACTCACCTTACCATACAAGACTCATTTGTATGTCATCAGTACTCACCATACCAAAAAGATGAAGACTGTTTTGAAAGGTCAAGACTCATTTGTATGTCATCAGTACTCACCTTATCAAAAAGGTCAAGACTGTCTTTCAAAGTCAGGACTGACCTTACCAAAAAGATCAAGACTATCTGATCAGGACTGATTCTTCTGGTCAATACTGTATTTCAAAGTCAGGACTGACCTTACCAAAAAGGTCAAGACTGTCTTGAAAGGTCAGGACTGATTATGGAAGGACAGGACCAATTGCAATTGTATGCCATTAGTACTCACCTGACCAAAAATGGAAAGGTCAAGACTGTCTTGAAATCAGTACTGACCTTATCAAAAAGGTCAAGACTGTCTTTCAAAGTCAGGACTAACCTTACCAAAAAGATCAAGACTATCTGATCAGGACTGATTCTTCTGGTCAAGACTGTCTTTCACAGTCAGGACTAACCTTACCAAAAAGGTCAAGACTGTCTTGAAAGGTCAGGACTGATTCTTCTGGTCAAGACTGTCTTGAAAGGTCAGGACTCATTCTTCTTGAAAGGTCAGGACTTTCCGGTCAAGACTCATTTGTATGTCATCAGTACTCACCATACCAAAAAGATGAAGACTGTTTTGAAAGGTCAAGACTCATTTGTATGTCATCAGTACTCACCTTACCATACAAGACTCATTTGTATGTCATCAGTACTCACCTTATCAAAAAGGTCAAGACTGTCTTTCAAAGTCAGGACTAACCTTACCAAAAAGATCAAGACTATCTGATCAGGACTGATTCTTCTGGTCAAGACTGTATTTCAAAGTCAGGACTGACCTTACCAAAAAGGTCAAGACTGTCTTGAAAGGTCAGGACTTTTGATGGAAGGACAGGACCAATTGCAATTGTATGCCATTAGTACTCACCTGACCAAAAATGGAAAGGTCAAGACTGTCTTGAAATCAGTACTGACCTTATCAAAAAGGTCAAGACTGTCTTTCAAAGTCAGGACTAACCTTACCAAAAAGATCAAGACTATCTGATCAGGACTGATTCTTCTGGTCAAGACTGTATTTCAAGGTCAGGACTGACCTTACCAAAAAGGTCAAGACTGTCTTGAAAGGTCAGGACTTTTGATGGAAGGACAGGACCAATTGCAATTGTATGCCATTAGTACTCACCTGACCAAAAATGGAAAGGTCAAGACTGTCTTGAAAGGTCAGGACTCATTCTTCTTGAAAGGTCAGGACTCATTGCAATTCAATGCCATTAGTACTCACTTGACAAACAAATGCCATTAGTACTCACTTGACAAACAAATGCCATTAGTACTCACTTGACAAACAAATGCCATTAGTACTCACTATACCAACATGAGTACTCACCATACCAAAACAATGCCATTAGTGCTCCCAATGGCAATTGTATGCCATTTTCCATACAACAAATTGTATGCCTTCAAGAATTGCAATTGTATGCCATTAGTGCTGACTATCACATTAATAACAAGAAAGACCATTTTGTCCTAATTAGCTCATAATTGAATGGCATTAGTGCTTTTGATCAGAAAAAGATCAGACTTCGCTTTGGCTTCCCTATAGTCCGTCATGAGCACTGAAAAGCGAGTGCTTTGTGCAATCACGTCACGTCACGAGCAAAGCCCTACGCTTTGCGAGTGCTTTGCTCGTGACGTGACTTTGCGAGTGCTTTGTGGGCTTTGCTCATCAATTGACGTAGGGGGAAGTTTCCAAAATTTGATCGCACCGCACCCTCTATAGGCCTGGAGGAGCGAGAGCGCGACGCATGATTCGCATTGTTCCATATACCGGAACAACCATTAGTTGTTGCCTTTTTGAAAACCAACATCTGTCGGAATTGCCCACGAGGGTCATTTATGATAGGAAAAATGGGTCATTTAAGAAGAACTTCTTCTTTTTTTGATGAGTTCGATATTGATGATAGTGACGATATCGATGATGACTTGATACGGAGCTGCTAACTATGCCGAATGTGCTAACTATGACGCCGAAAATAGACCGACCCTTCCATTAGAATGAGCAAAATCCTTGCATAGCATAATATGGTACCAAACATTAATGATCTGTATGTGAATGAGTCGAATTACTTATCCCTCGGTCTATTAGTGAACCATCTCCCCAGGGATTGTGAAAGATGTTCCACTAGAAAGATTCTTGTTATTGCTTCGACTCATATTCCCCAAAAAGTGGATCCCGCTCCTCCTCTAATAGCAGCTGCTCCGAATAAAGAAAAGACATGCATTAAGATACGAAGGCTTCTTATGGAACAACAACGAAAGCACTTTTGCCTTCTTAGGGGATGACGCTTGGAAAAGCAAATGTCCCATACGAAAGGATTCGGGTCAATAACCATGGGTTCCAATGCACGAGATCTTGTAGCACTTACCAATGAGGTCCTATCTTAAAGGTATTACACAAAAGAAAGAAATTAGAGACATTAATACAATTAGATCAGCTCTTCATAGACAAAAAAGGGATTTGCGATCCCAGGTCAGATGGGAGCAAAGCTTCCTTTTCTATCAGATAGGAAGGGCTGTTGCGCAAAATGTACTTCTCAGTAATTGCTCCATAGATCCTATATCTATCTATATGAAGAAGAAAGAATGGTTGGAAGGGGATGATTCTTTGTCCAAATGGTACTTCGAACTTGGAACGAGCATGAAGAAATTCACGAGACTTCTGTATCTTTTGAGTTGTTCTGCTGGATCGGTCGCTCAAGATCTTTGGTCTCCACCCGGACCCGATGAACAAATTGGATCACTTCTGAGGCATTCGTTGAGAATGATGATGATCTAGTTCATGGCTCTGAGAAAGCGCTCTGGTGGGAGACTCACGGACAGAATGCAGTCCGTTTGATAATGATCGAGTGACATTGCTTCTTCGGTCCGAACCAAGGAATCCGTTAGATATGATGCAAAATTTATCTTGTTCTATCGTTGATCAGAGATTTCTCTATGAAAAAGACGAATCTCCGTTGGAAGAGGGGGAAGGAGAAGGAACCCTCGACCTGCAACAGATAGAGGAAGATGAGGATTTCTTCCATCACATAGGAAGGGCTCCGTCACTATGGCGCCCTCGTGGCAATCTATTTGATTGTATCGAAAGGCCCAATCCATTTTGATTTCCCTATTGGGTCAGTTCGGGGCAAGCGGATCATTTATCATAAAGAGGATGAGCTTCAAGAGAATGATTCTGAGTTCTTGCAGAGTGGAGAACCGTGCAGTACCAGACACGAGATAGATCTTCCAAAGAACAAGGGCGAAGCTCGAAGAAGCCAATTGGGACCCTGCAGATCCATTCTTTGTCCTATTCACAGATCAGCCCTTTGTCTCTGTGAACCAACGAGAATTTTTGTTAATTTCAAAGGTTAACAATAAAAACGCTGGTTGATCAAGAATACGCAAGAAATTCGAATTGTTGATTCATCGCCAGATTAGAACGACGACGACTCTAATGGAGACAACCGTTCTCATACTCCATCCGAGAGTTTTCCGTATTTCGAAAAGCAAATCCTATCGGAACGCTATTGGATCCAATGAGAAAGACATGGTTGAGAAAGAGATTGCTTTTCCGGATGAAATGAAACATTTGATTCATGCACCAGGAGAAAGATTTCCCATTCCTTAGCCGGAAAGAACTGTGGCCGGCGGGAGAAAAGAATTGACCGTTCGTGGAAAGATTTGAAAAAAAATGGAATGAAATTCGCTGACTTGCTTTTGATTGAACTTCTCATTCTTGAAATTCAATGACCTTTCTTATTGGATGATCATGAGATTTCCCAAAGATCGACTTTCTCCATAGAGGAACAAACAATATGCTACTGCGGAAGCATTTGACAATGGAAAGATTAGGTCAAAACACTATGTATAGATGGTATGAACTGCCTAAACAATTCATTCTTGAACGGCGAACAACCAGAACCTATTCTATTACTCACTACATCAAAAAATTTGAATGAATTACATTATCCATTGGAAAAGCAAAAATGCGCATGTCCGATGAGATTGTTGTTGCTATCTGCTCCAATTTTTTCATAGAGAAATCTCTGATCAACGATAGAACAAGATAAATTTTGCATCATAATTGGTTTCACTTAAGAAAAAAAAGAAAGAGATAGTTCGTCTCAGGTCGATGGATTTGAATCTCTCTTAGTTGGATAATACACATTCCAGTTGACCGAGCCGTCTTCGTCTTGTTTAGTGGAGAAGCAAAGATATCAACGGAGGCCGGTTCGTCCTATTCAGCACGACAAAGAGGAACTTCCAGTTCTTTCGGATAGGCCCAGAAAGGAAGGCTGGAATGCCTACATACGTCTATTATCTATCTAATTAACCCGATCCGATAGTACCCTTTGGAACGTCCAGTGCCAAAGTAACTTAATGGGTCAGTCGCCAATCCCTCTGACTATGTAATGTACTTTATTTGACGGGTGACAGGCGGGCATTTTCCAGAAGTTTCTATCGTATCAATCTACCCTTGTGTTATTCCTGTTGAAACATATACTCACTCGGGGAAAAAGCACTCGCAAAGCGAAGCTTCAGGGAAAAGCGAAATCTTGAACAAAGCACTCGCAACTTTGAATTGAATGGCATGAATTTCAGACCAATGGAAGCACTTTTGACGATTTCCTGAATGTTATGGAAAGGTCAGGACTTTTGATGGAAGGACAGGACCAATTGCAATTGTATGCCATTAGTACTCACCTTATCAAAAAGGTCAAGACTGTATTTCACAGTCAGGACTGACCTTATCAAAAAGGTCAAGACTGTCTTTCAAAGTCAGGACTAACCTTACCAAAAAGGTCAAGACTGTCTTGAAAGGTCAGGACTGATTCTTCTGGTCAAGACTGTCTTGAAAGGTCAGGACTGATTCTTCTGGAAAGGTCAAGACTCTGAAAGGTCAGGACTAATGAGAATGATTGAGGAATGACCATCAAGACTCATTTGTATGTCATCAGTACTCACCTTATCAAAAAGGTCAAGACTGTATTTCAAAGTCAGGACTGACCTTATCAAAAAGGTCAATACTGTATTTCACAGTCAGGACTAACCTTACCAAAAAGGTCAAGACTGTCTTGAAAGGTCAGGACTGATTTTTCTTGAAAGGTCAAGACTGTCTTGAAATCAGTACTGACCTTATCAAAAAGGTCAAGACTGTCTTTCACAGTCAGGACTAACCTTACCAAAAAGGTCAAGACTGTCTTGAAAGGTCAGGACTGATTCTTCTGGAAAGGTCAAGACTGTCTTGAAAGGTCAGGACTCATTCTTCTTGAAAGGTCAGGACTCATTATGGAAAAGTCAGGAAGGTGAGGACTTTCTTGAAAGGTCAAGACTCTGAAAGGTCAGGACTAATGAGAATGATTGAGGAATGACCATCAAGACTCATTTGTATGTCATCAGTACTCACCTTATCAAAAAGGTCAAGACTGTCTTTCAAAGTCAGGACTAACCTTACCAAAAAGATCAAGACTATCTGATCAGGACTGATTCTTCTGGTCAATACTGTATTTCAAAGTCAGGACTGACCTTACCAAAAAGGTCAAGACTGTCTTGAAAGGTCAGGACTGATTTTTCTTGAAAGGTCAAGACTGTCTTGAAATCAGTACTGACCTTATCAAAAAGGTCAAGACTGTCTTTCAAAGTCAGGACTAACCTTACCAAAAAGATCAAGACTATCTGATCAGGACTGATTCTTCTGGTCAAGACTGTATTTCACAGTCAGGACTAACCTTACCAAAAAGGTCAAGACTGTCTTGAAAGGTCAGGACTGATTCTTCTGGAAAGGTCAAGACTGTCTTGAAAGGTCAGGACTGATTCTTCTTGAAAGGTCAGGACTCATTATGGAAAAGTCAGGAAGGTCAGGACTCTTTTGAAAGGTCAAGACTGTCTTGAAAGGTCAGGACTCATTCTTCTTGAAAGGTCAGGACTCATTCTTCTTGAAAGGTCAGGACTCATTGCAATTGTATGCCATTAGTACTCACTTGACAACAAATTGTATGTCTCTCACTTGACAACAAAATGCCATTAGTACTTTCCATATGCCATTAGTACTCACTGTGCAAACAAATGCCATTAGTACTTTCCATATGCCATTAGTACTCACTGTACAAACCAATGTCATTAGTACTCACCATACCAAAAAGATGGAAAGGTCAGGACTCTGAAAGGTCAGGACTAATGAGAATGATTGAGGAAAAGTCAGAACTCACCTTACCAAAAAGGTCAGGACTCTCTGGAAAGGTCAGGAAGGTCAAGACTCATTTGTATGTCATCAGTACTCACCTTATCAAAAAGGTCAAGACTGTCTTTCACAGTCAGGACTAACCTTACCAAAAAGATCAAGACTATCTGATCAGGACTGATTCTTCTGGTCAAGACTGTATTTCACAGTCAGGACTGACCTTACCAAAAAGGTCAAGACTGTCTTGAAAGGTCAGGACTTTTGATGGAAGGACAGGACCAATTGCAATTGTATGCCATTAGTACTCACCTGACCAAAAATGGAAAGGTCAAGACTGTCTTGAAATCAGTACTGACCTTATCAAAAAGGTCAAGACTGTCTTTCAAAGTCAGGACTAACCTTACCAAAAAGATCAAGACTATCTGATCAGGACTGATTCTTCTGGTCAAGACTGTATTTCACAGTCAGGACTAACCTTACCAAAAAGGTCAAGACTGTCTTGAAAGGTCAGGACTGATTCTTCTTGAAAGGTCAAGACTGTCTTGAAAGGTCAGGACTCATTCTTCTTGAAAGGTGAGGACTCTTTTGAAAGGTCAGGACTCTGAAAGGTCAGGACTAATGAGAATGATTGAGGAAAAGTCAGATTCCATACAGGACTCTTTTGAAAGGTCAGGACTCATTGCAATTGTATGCCATTAGTACTCACTTGACAACAAATTGTATGTCTCTCACTTGACAACAAAATGCCATTAGTACTCACTTGACAAACAAATGTCATTAGTACTCACTGTACAAACCCATGTCATTAGTACTCACCATACCAAAAAAGGTCAGGACTTGATTGAAAGGTCAAGACTCATTTGTATGTCATCAGTACTCACCTTATCAAAAAGGTCAAGACTGTCTTTCAAAGTCAGGACTAACCTTACCAAAAAGATCAAGACTATCTTGAAAGATCAGGACTGATTCTTCTGGTCAATACTGTATTTCACAGTCAGGACTGACCTTACCAAAAAGGTCAAGACTGTCTTGAAAGGTCAGGACTGATTTTTCTTGAAAGGTCAAGACTGTCTTGAAATCAGTACTGACCTTATCAAAAAGGTCAAGACTGTCTTTCAAAGTCAGGACTAACCTTACCAAAAAGATCAAGACTATCTTGAAAGATCAGGACTGATTCTTCTTGAAAGGTCAAGACTGTCTTTCACAGTCAGGACTAACCTTACCAAAAAGGTCAAGACTGTCTTGAAAGGTCAGGACTGATTCTTCTGGTCAAGACTGTCTTGAAAGGTCAGGACTCATTCTTCTTGAAAGGTCAGGACTCTTTTGAAAGGTCAAGACTCATTTGTATGTCATCAGTACTCACCATACCAAAAAGATGAAGACTGTTGTGAAAGGTCAAGACTCATTTGTATGTCATCAGTACTCACCTTTTTTGAAAGATCAAGACTATCTTGAAAGATCAGGACTGATTCTTCTGGTCAAGACTGTATTTCACAGTCAGGACTGACCTTACCAAAAAGATCAAGACTGTCTTGAAAGGTCAGGACTTTTGATGGAAGGACAGGACCAATTGCAATTGTATGCCATTAGTACTCACCTGACCAAAAATGGAAAGGTCAAGACTGTCTTGAAAGGTCAGGACTCATTCTTCTTGAAAGGTCAGGACTGATTATGGAAGGACAGGACCAATTGCAATTGTATGCCATTAGTACTCACCTTATCAAAAAGGTCAAGACTGTCTTTCACAGTCAGGACTGACCTTACCAAAAAGGTCAAGACTGTCTTGAAAGGTCAGGACTGATTCTTCTTGAAAGGTCAAGACTCTGAAAGGTCAGGACTAATGAGAATGATTGAGGAATGACCATCAAGACTCATTTGTATGTCATCAGTACTCACCTTATCAAAAAGGTCAAGACTGTCTTTCAAAGTCAGGACTGACCTTACCAAAAAGATCAAGACTATCTTGAAAGATCAGGACTGATTCTTCTGGTCAATACTGTATTTCAAGGTCAGGACTGACCTTACCAAAAAGGTTAATACTGTCTTGAAAGGTCAGGACTGATTCTTCTTGAAAGATGAAGACTCATTGCAATTGTATGCCATTAGTACTCACTGTACAAACAAATGCCATTAGTACTCACTGTACAAACAAATGCCATTAGTGCTCACCATACCAACATGAGTACTCACTATACCAAAAAGATGCCATTTTCCATACAACAAATTGTATGCCTTCCAAAATCCATGACAATTGCAAATTGATGTTCCAACCAAAAGCTTTGAATGCTTCGCTTTGGCTCTATTCATGAGCCACTTTGAATAACCATATCTTTCACTCATCAAAATGACATTAACTATGTTATGGCTTCGCTTGACGAGTTCCCTTAAGAAAGCACGCACTCGCAAAGCGAACAAAGTCATGAGCAAAGCCCTACGCTTTGCGAGTGCTTTGTGCAAAGCCCTAATGCAATTCACTCGCAAAGCGTAGGGCTTTGCTCGTGACGTGACATGAAATTGGGCAAAGCGAAGCGAGTGCTTTGATCAGGGAACTCGCAACTTTCAATGGCGTCAGGGCAAAGCACACTCGCAAAGCTTTGGCAAARCTCGTGATTGCACAAAGCACTCGCTTTTCAGTGCTCATGACGTACAATTGACGAGCTTTGCCCACAAAGCACTCGCAAAGAGTGCTTTGTGGGCAAAGCTCGTTGGTACAAAGCACTCGCAAAGCTTTCTTTGCGTTAGGGCTTTGCTCGTTGGGTGCAGGGTGGACGATTTCAAAACGGACTCCTCCATTCATTAGATAGATAAGATCGCAAATCTTTCGTGATCCGCTGCCGAACCTATTCCAACAGCTCGGACTCGGATCGTGGGGATCGCCGGAAGACTTCCTATCAACAGAAAGTATATCAATAGATATGAGATCCGAGATCTGTTATTGAATTGCTCATTCAATGAGCTCAATATGTTGCCTTGAAGAGGACTCGAACCTCCACGCTCTGTCGCACGAGATTTTGAGTCTCGCGTGTCTACCATTTAACCATCAAGGCATCTTGAAAGTGAATCATATTCCATGAATCTTCTATCTAGTGTGAACTATGGAATATATGAAACAGATGGAGTGTTGGAGTCTTTCTATCGATCGGTCATGTCATATAGGCCCGAATCGGACATCCAATTACGTTACGTCGATTTGAATTATCCGGAGTCCTTTTAGATGTACAATCACATTGTACGATGCCATAGAAGCCCAAAGATGGTACCCTTTTAATGAAAAAGCAGGTCCGATTACGCCTATTCCTAATCCCAGCATGGAATGTAACGACGCAGGGATCCGTATGTAAATAGATAGTGACATACGTTCGAATGACCCCTTCTCATAAGAACATGAGAATGTACATAACCCTATTCTGGTCCGGTATGGAATTCACTTCCCATCTGATGATGGTACCATGATGTTAAGTGAAACACCCCAGCCCATTCCCCTTTTTCGGCGGAACAGATCTCAAAATTCTTGGATTCTAGTTAATTAAGTTAGTCAGAGGGATGAAGAACTCAGAAAGAGACCAACGTCCTGAGAAATTGCAAGCTTAAATAAGGGTGATTGATATTAATTCCTGGTATAGTAGATGCTATTACACATACAAACATACATGTCAGAGAAGGAATTTTTTTATCTTAAAGTGAAAGGATTCTTTCGCACGTGAGTTCTTCTGGTTCTTTCTTTGTTTCGTCCAGTAATTCAGAACTAAATTCTTTAGAGACTCTAAAGGTAGATAGAAACCACGCTCGTCAGGAGTCCTATGGAGAAAGATAGGCCTGCCTGCCATCCAAACCAGAATAGATAGAGTTTCTTTGATTGAAAGAACCTGCTAATGGAGGAAGACCCCCTAGGGATAGGAGACATAGGGCTGAAGAGAGAGCCGAAAAAGGTCGTGTATAATCCTGCATAATCCCGAATGTTCTCAGTTCCGGTACGTTGACAAAATGAGACAATGCAAGCAAAAGTCAAAGATTCATGGAAAGGAAAGAATGCCCCATCATTTGAGTCTCATTATGGAATTCCAAGAATGACATATCCGATTTGATGACCTATGGACGAATATGCAAGCATACGTTTCATGCTTGTTTGAGTCAAAGCAATGAGACCAATATCATGCAAAGAATAGCAAGGATTTCCAGAAGAAGATGCCATTCGTTCGATGTTCTATAGAAAGGAATATCGAAAATTCGAGTGGCTGAAGCGGACTACTTTCGAAGTAACAGAAAGAAAAGCAACGACTGGAGTGGGAGAGTCAGAGTCGAAAAAGGATTCGCCCGCAAAATGACCAGCGCAAAGGAACTTCTTTCTCTCATTCAAAACCGTGCATGAGAATCTCGCACGGCTCCTCAGTGAGAAAAGACAGATTCTTCTTTCTTTCCTTCCTCGCGTATGTATCAGACCGAATCCATTCGATTTCTAAAAAGGATGACTAATCCTTCACTTTTCGAGGTCATCAGTGGTTGTGAATGACTGACTTTTTCCATCTTTTCGACCAGTCAGAAAGATTTTGAAATAGAACCAACCATCTGATTGGATTCGTTCTCAATAGCCATGAGATGATCATCTTAGGGTGATCTTTTTGTCGACGGATGGATAGATGTACAGTAACAGTAGTACCCATTGAGTCAGTGTTAGGCTGCCCCGCCCATAAAAAGAAGAGAAGAACAAGCAAGTGAGTGCTCCACTCCGAAAAAGAATGAACAGAAAGAAAAGGCGGCATCTCTCGTCGCCTTTACGGACTTTTGCTTCTTTCTTACTACATTACCGAAAAAGGTAACCTAGTTGAGGGATCGGCAAAGTCGGTCGATCAGGATCAAAGATGACTGCCTAGTGGCGCCGAGCCCACTAGGATTGCTTATCAATAGAAAAGGATCCGCTCGTACGGACTTGAAAGCTTCCGCGTACAAGGACCCGGGCGGAGACCAGAACATAGAACACATCACCATCAGTCTCCGGAGGGGTCATCCCCGTGGTAGGAAACACGTCCCAGTTCCTTACCTCCAATTACCCGACTAGACTCCACTCCTGACCCCGTACCCCAACCCATGAAACCCCTACCTACCCCAGAATCAAAGACAAATAGCGGACAATTTCAAGCCCGAATGATCTCAGAGTTCTATTAGAAGCGGATTACGTGACCTATCCTTGTCTAAGTAACCTGGCATACGCCCCAGCCCAGATCCGAACAGGACAACAACAATAAAAGGAGACAGGCGTCCTGTCTGTTCTGGCTGCTGAGCCGAGAATCCGTTTTTTTCTCCGGACGGAGAGAGGAAGAATTCCAATAGCTGCCTTGACTTTGAACACGTTGTTTCGTACGGTTCTGATACAGAACGGAAGATCAAAGGGCTTCTAGTAGTTTCCTTCTTGACTCCTTTCGCAACGACGAAGTCAATTCCATTCCTTTTTTCTTCTTTGGCCCCGGGCCTCACCGGTGAACTCGAGATAGCAGGTCTTCCTGTTATTCTTTGAGAGGTTTCTTCTTCTTCATTCTGCGGAAAGAGGTATGAGACCTTCTTCAGGGGAGTGAAGAGACTAACAACTTCCACTTTCAAGCAGGCAGTTAGCAGGCAACTGTCAATCGTCAGGCTGTTAGCTAACTAATATGGCATTGTCTTTCTATATCCATTCATACAAGCAAGCACGATGAAAAGAGAAGTGGAACTAGGGGAAGGTGAAAGACGTTGGCTCGTTGGCTCAGGCTGTTAGCAAATGCAATTCTGGATCATTCACAAGCAAGTGAAAAGAGAAGTGGAACTCTTGGAACTACTGCTGCTTCAACCTTCGTTGGCTTCATTGGCTCCGGCGGTGAGTGGGGTAGAGTATATAATAGGTTTGCCGAGCCGAATAGACCGGGAAGCGCAGGCAAGTACGACAGATAGACTTTCCGACAAAAGAGAGGAAAGGATTGACCTAACCAAGAGAGAGAGACTGACCTACACACCGGACTAGAAAGATTGATCCCACGGCGAAGACGGCTCGGCTCTGACACCGCTCCCTTGCTAGAACCAAAACGGACTGACTTACCGGAACAATGGAAGGAGAGACTGACCAACTGACCGAAAGGAAAGAAATGGGATTGTTTCCGCGGCATGATGCAAGCAGGATGGCCAATCTCTCCGAAGGAGATGGAATGATGATAAATGCCTGTGAACAACGCATCGTTACTCACAGATAACAGCCGCTCTCGCGTTGTCCTCTCCCCGAGAGTAGCAAAGCTACCGTACCGCTACTCAGACATACGGTTAAGGTACTCACCTTTGGGAAGGAAGCAAGAAAGGAAGGATAGACTGACTGGAAGGAAGGCAAACTAAACTTCTCGCAGGAAGGGGCCTCTCCTTTCGCTCGCTCGCGGGGGCCACCAACACGCCTTCGGCACGAGTCGTGACGAAAAAAGACGCACGCACACAAAAATCAAGCTGGTTCCGTGTGTGAGGATAGGGTGGGAGCAAAGTCGATGACCAATAGTTGGCGCCCCCTGAGAAACTCGCATTGCGTGAGAGGTTCAGGGGAAAGAATCCTAAATGGAGCTCTCCGCGCCTCAAGACCGTGAGAAATTGGGGCTAGGCTTTGCTGCCTGCTGGCTAGTCTCGACTGTAAAGACCGCTGGGAGCAATTTTGTGGGGCGGGACTGACACACAGAAACAAAATGAACTTCAAAACCGCTACGAAAGCGACGACTCCGGCCCTTTCCATCCATCTTTTGGTTACAATAGCTGTTTTGCGAGACCCAACGTCAATTGATGAGCAAAGCCCACAAAGCACTCGCAAAGATTGCTCGTGACTTTGCGAGTGCTTTGTGCAAAGCCCTACGCTTTGCACAAAGCACTCGCAACTTTGAATGCTGAAAGAAGGGATCAAGGTTTGACGGATTGATGGAAAGGAAATGATGGAAAGGTCAGGACTAATGAGAATGATTGAGGAATGATTATGGAAGGACAGGACCCTTTTGAAAGGTCAGGACTCTGAAAGGTCAGGACTAATGAGAATGATTGAGGAAAAGTCAGAACTCACCTTCTCAAAAAGGTCAAGACTGTCTTTCACAGTCAGGACTAACCTGACCAAAAAGATCAAGACTGTCTTGAAAGATCAGAACTTCTTCTTCTTAAAAGGACAGGACCCTTTTGAAAGGTCAGGACTCATGACAATTGTATGCCATTAGTACTCACTTGACAAACAAATGCCATTAGTACTCACTTGACAAACAAATGCCATTAGTACTCACTTGACAAACAAATGCCATTTTCCATCAACAATGAGTACTCACCATACCAAAAAGATGAAGACTAATTGCAATTGTATGCCATTAGTACTCACTGTACAAACAAATGCCATTAGTACTCACTGTACAAACAAATGCCATTAGTACTCACTGTACAAACAAATGCCATTAGTGCTCACCATACCAACATGAGTACTCACTATACCAAAAAGATGCCATTTTCCATCACAAAAATGGAAAAATGGCAATTGTATGCCTTCAAGAATTGCACAATTATGGAAGGACTCTCTGGAAAGGTCAGGAAGGTCAAGACTCATTTGTATGTCATCAGTACTCACCTTATCAAAAAGGTCAAGACTGTCTTTCAAAGTCAGGACTAACCTTACCAAAAAGATCAAGACTATCTGATCAGGACTGATTCTTCTGGTCAAGACTGTCTTTCACAGTCAGGACTGACCTTACCAAAAAGGTCAAGACTGTCTTGAAAGGTCAGGACTGATTTTTCTTGAAAGGTCAAGACTGTCTTGAAATCAGTACTGACCTTTTTTGAAAGATCAAGACTATCTTGAAAGATCAGGACTGATTCTTCTTGAAAGGTCAATACTGTATTTCAAAGTCAGGACTAACCTTACCAAAAAGGTCAAGACTGTCTTGAAAGGTCAGGACTGATTCTTCTTGAAAGGTCAAGACTGTCTTGAAAGGTCAGGACTCATTCTTCTTGAAAGGTGAGGACTCTTTTGAAAGGTCAGGACTCTGAAAGGTCAGGACTAATGAGAATGATTGAGGAAAAGTCAGATTCCATACAGGACTCTTTTGAAAGGTCAGGACTCATTGCAATTGTATGCCATTAGTACTCACTTGACAACAAATTGTATGTCTCTCACTTGACAAACAAATGCCATTAGTACTCACTTGACAAACAAATGTCATTAGTACTCACTGTACAAACCAATGTCATTAGTACTCACCATACCAAAACAGGTCAGGACTTTTTTGAAAGGTCAAGACTCATTTGTATGTCATCAGTACTCACCTTATCAAAAAGGTCAAGACTGTCTTTCAAAGTCAGGACTAACCTTACCAAAAAGATCAAGACTATCTGATCAGGACTGATTCTTCTGGTCAATACTGTATTTCACAGTCAGGACTGACCTTACCAAAAAGGTCAAGACTGTCTTGAAAGGTCAGGACTGATTTTTCTTGAAAGGTCAAGACTGTCTTGAAATCAGTACTGACCTTTTTTGAAAGATCAAGACTATCTTGAAAGATCAGGACTGATTCTTCTGGTCAATACTGTATTTCACAGTCAGGACTAACCTTACCAAAAAGGTCAAGACTGTCTTGAAAGGTCAGGACTGATTCTTCTTGAAAGGTCAAGACTGTCTTGAAAGGTCAGGACTCATTCTTCTTGAAAGGTCAGGACTTTCTGGAAAGGTCAAGACTCTGAAAGGTCAGGACTAATGAGAATGATTGAGGAATGACCATCAAGACTCATTTGTATGTCATCAGTACTCACCTTATCAAAAAGGTCAAGACTGTCTTTCACAGTCAGGACTGACCTTACCAAAAAGATCAAGACTATCTGATCAGGACTGATTCTTCTGGTCAATACTGTATTTCAAGGTCAGGACTGACCTTACCAAAAAGGTTAATACTGTCTTGAAAGGTCAGGACTGATTCTTCTTGAAAGATGAAGACTCATTGCAATTGTATGCCATTAGTACTCACTGTACAAACAAATGCCATTAGTACTCACTGTACAAACAAATGCCATTAGTGCTCACCATACCAACATGAGTACTCACTATACCAAAAAGATGCCATTTTCCATACAACAAATTGTATGCCTTCCAAAATCCATGACAATTGCAAATTGATGTTCCAACCAAAAGCTTTGAATGCTTCGCTTTGGCTCTATTCATGAGCCACTTTGATGAAATGCAAAGCAAAGTCATGTACGCTGACCTTGACTTTGAAAATGGCTCGTGACGTGACCTGAATAAGCTTCAGCAATTTCAAGTTGCGAGTGCTTTTATCGCACGGAGAGCGAGCGAGCGAAGACAAGCCGCGAGCCATGAGCCGCCTATCGGCAAGGCTCCCTTACTTCACTGAACTGATTCACGCAGGTCCAAACCTGCGCTGGCTCATTTTTCCTTTACGAGATCTCGGCTCTTCGGAATGGTTTGAGAGAGCCCCGCCCCCTCTTGTCAGGCGCCGGGCCCGAGGGGGGTTTTCCTGAAAGATCGTTTCGTTCCGGCCGGCAGGAGGGCCCCTGATCTATCCAATGAGGGAGCAAAAAACGGGCTTTGCTCCTGACAATAGGAAGAAAGAAATAAGGGTCGAAGTTGAGACCGCTCACAGTAGTTCTACCTATAGAAAAGATCATGAAAGAGGCGATCAGAACGGTACCCGAATCCATTGTCTTTCCCGAGTTTCCAGACACATCGAACTTCCGCCCGAGTCGAGGCTGCCACTCGGCCCTCAGACGGATCAAAGAAGAGTGGGGAACCTCTCGCTGGTTTTTGGAATTCGACATCCGGAAGTGTTTTCACACCATCGACCGACATCGACTCATCCCAATCCTTAAGGAAGAGATCGACGATCCCAAGTTCTTTTACCTCACTCAGAAACTCTTTTCCGCCGGACGACTCGTAGGAGGTGAGAAGGGCCCTTGCTCCGTCCCACACAGTGTACTACTATCGGCCCTACCAGGCAACATCTACCCACACAAGCTCGATCAGGAGATAGGGAGGATCCGACAGAAGCACGAAATTCCGATTGTTCAGAGAATCAGATCGGTTCTCTTAAGGACAGGTCGTATTGATGACCAATCAAACTCTGGAGAAGAAGCATTCGCTTTTTGTTGGGTAAAGAGCATCCAACGCAAAGCGGCCTTTCATTCCCTTGTTTCGTCGTGGCACACCCCCCCCACAAGCACCCCCCGGCGAAGGGGGGACCAGAAAACGCCTTTCGTTTTCCCCCCTTCGTCGGCCCTTGCCGCCTTCCTTAACAAGCCTTCGAGCCTCCTTTGCGCCGCCTTCCTCATAGAAGCTGCCGGGTTGACCCCGAAGGCCGAATTCTATGGTAGAGAACGCTTTAATAAGAAGAATGGGGCCATGAGAGACCTTCTTCAGTCTTGCAAAAGAAGGGGCCTGCTGATAGAGCTGGGCGGGGAGGCGATACTAGTTCTCAGGTCAGAGAGACGCCTGGCCCGTAAGCAGGCCCCCCTCAATTACCCATACTTAATTAGGATTTGTTACGCGCGATATGCCGACGACTCACTACTGGGAATCGTGGGTGCCGTAGAGCTTATCATAGAAATACAAAAACGTATCACCCACTTCCTACAATCCGGCCTGAACCTTGGGGTAGTCTCTGCAGGATCAACAACCATAGCTGCACGGAGTACGGTAGAATTCCCCGGTACGGTCATTCGGGAAGTCCCTCCGAGGACGACTCCCATACCATTTTTGCGAGAGCTGGAGAAGCGTCTACGGGTCAAGCACCGTATCCATATAACTGCTTGCCACCTACGCTCTGCCATCCATTCCAAGTTGAGGGACCTAGGGTTGAGTATCCCGATCCAACAGCTGACGAAGGGGATGAGCGGAACAGGGAGTCTACTGGACGCGGTTCAACTAGCGGAGACTCTTGGAACAGCTGGAGTCAGAAGTCAAAAAGTTAGCGTATGTTGCGTCAAGCACATCCGGCAAGGATCAAGGGAGATCGAGTTCTTGCATAGCCCAGGTCGGAGCAACGTGCCATCGGACGTTCAACAGGCAGTCTCACGATCGGGCATGAGCGTCCGGAAGTTTTCATTGGATACTCCCGCGGGTCGGAAGGCGGCGGGGGAAGGAGGGGGACACTGGGCGGGATCTTTCCGCAGCGAATTCCCCATACGGATAGAGGCGCCTATCAAAAAGATACTCCGAAGGCTTCGGGATCGAGGTCTCATTAGCCGGAGAAGACCCTGGCCAACCCACGTGGCCTGCTTGACGAACGTCAGCGACGGAGACATCGTAAATCGGTCCGCGGGCATCGCGATCAGTCCTCTGTCCTACTACAGGTGCCGCGACAACCTTTACCAAGTCCGAACGATTGTCGACTACCAGATCCGCTGGTCTGCTATATTCACCCCTGCCCACAAGCACAAATCCTCGGCGCGGAATATAATCCCAAAGTACCCCAAAGACTCACATATAGTCAATCAAGAAGGTGGTCAGACCCTTGCCGAGTTCCCCAACAGCATAGAGCTTGGGAAGCTCAGACCCGGTCAAGATCCGAACAACAAGGAGCACTAAACTACTATACGTCAGTCTATTGGAGTAACGTCTAGTAGTTGTCTTTTTTAGTTGAGTGGAATCCTTTGGAAGCAAAGCAGATAGCTCACAGTGCTCATTCTATCTCAACCTTTGAAACCAAACCAACACTTGGTTTGATAATCAAAACAACTAGCTCGTTCGTTTTTTTGACTCAAAACGGAGGGGGAAACTCCGTACTCATGGAGGGTCCTCGGCAAGGGATTGGCGTCGGCGCCCCAAAACGGGCTCCACGGGGACAAGCGGGCCCCGGGGCTCCTGATCCTTAGAAAGACAAAAAAGAAAAAAGGCGTTCTCAGACTGTACTCATTTCTTTGGAGGTAGAGCCCTATGTGGCACTACTTGTACTAGACACCGGCCAGACACTCTGGAAGTTGCGCATAGGATCGCGGCAGTTCCATTATCTTTCCGCGGCTGCGCCCTCAAATCCCTTCTTCCTACGGGGACAAAATGAAACCCGAGCTGCCCCTATGTCCGAACAAGAAATGTTCGACTGAGTCCTAGAAGAGTCTATGAAACCGCTCTTTCTTGGACGTCATCATTCAAAAGGAATGAAAAGGAACCTCCATGCGAGGACAGGTTCGAGGACCCGTTGGTCAAAGGGGAGGTCCAGATTCCGGGACGGAGCCGTATGACGCGAGAGTGTCACGTACGGTTCCTTTGAGAAGGGTGTGATACCACCACCTATCAGGCCCGACGAGCGGTCCACGGAGCTGCATCCCTACTCACCTGGTCCATGCACATCGCTCTTTCCAGGAGGTTGGCCACCTATCCTAGATCTTCCTATTTCCAATAAGATCCCGGGCTCGATCCGGTTTAGTATCAAGGTGATTCTGTTTCCGTTCCTATATATATGGGTCCGTGCAGCATTTCCACGATATCGTTATGATCAATCAATGGGACTTGGCCGGAAAGTGTTCTTGCCTTTATCATTAGCTCGGGTAGTCCCCGTTTCTGGTGTTCCAGTCACCTTTCAATGGCTCCCTTAATGTATGTGCCAGGAAGTGTCTGAAGAAGCGGGCTACTCCCCGAAAATGCCCCGCCCGTATCAAACCTGTTGTCGTTGGGGTCTTTGCTCGTTTTGCTATCGGAGAATTCTCCATCACCTTCCAAGGAGGGTCCCTCCGCTCCACCGGGCTATCCTTCCTCAGCCAAGCTACCTTGTAGTGAGCCAGCATCTTCTTCTTGCCAGAAACAACAGAGGGTGCGGTGCTTCTTTTTTTTTATGTTTGTGCGTGCAGTAAGGAGATGATAGCTTTGTCCTCAGTGCCCCGTGTCCTTCTTTTCTTTCTAACTAAAAAAAGCCTCGCTTGACTTGCCTCGTTCTCCTGCCTGCCTCGCTCCTCTTTCAGATCCTCGCATCCTTCTCCTGCTTTCCTGCCTCTCTCCTCGCCTTGCTGACCTTGCCTGCCTGAACCTCGTTACTTCTTTCCTCGCCTGCGTCTCCCCTTGGCTTGTTTGCCTGCTCGCTTCTCTCCTCGCCTTGCTTCCTTGCCTACTCTCTCGACTTGCGTTCACCGACGGAAGACAATCATCGGCTTTCTATCGAGCCGTGAAAAAGCAAGACAGAAACGATCTCTTTGACTGACGTCAAGCAATACGTGGAGTCACTCCCGATATTGCAGTAAAAGCAAGCAAGACGTGTAGGCGGATCGATCAGGAAGTCAATCTTTCGAATACCGTTCTTTCGTATCTAGCCCCTCTGTCAAGCGACAGCCGGCAGAGAGAAAGTGCTTTATCGGGTTGCCGAAGTTTTCGGGCAACGAGCAAAGCCCTAATGCAATTCAAAGCGTAGCCCAACGTCATGTCACGTCACGTTATTAGCAAAGCCCACAAAGCACTCTGAACAAGAGGGCTTTGCTCTGACCTGAATCACTTCATCAGCTTCAGCAATTTGAAGTTGCGAGTGCTTTCTGAAAGAAGGGAATGGATGGTCATTGGAATTGTCATTGATCTTCAATGAAACACTAATGGCATTGTTTTGGTATGGTGAGTACTCATGTTGGTATAGTGAGTACTAATGGCATACAATTGCAATGAGTCTTCATCTTTCAAGAAGAATCAGTCCTGACCTTTCAAGACAGTCTTAACCTTTTTGGTAAGGTCAGTCCTGACCTTGAAATACAGTATTGACCAGAAGAATCAGTCCTGATCAGATAGTCTTGATCTTTTTGGTAAGGTTAGTCCTGACTTTGAAAGACAGTCTTGACCTTTTTGATAAGGTGAGTACTGATGACATACAAATGAGTCTTGACCTTCCTGACTTTTCCATAATGAGTCCTGACCTTTCAAGAAGAATGAGTCCTGACCTTTCAAGACAGTCTTGACCTTTCCAGAAGAATCAGTCCTGACCTTTCAAGACAGTCTTGACCTTTTTGGTAAGGTCAGTCCTGACCTTGAAAGACAGTCTTGACCAGAAGAATCAGTCCTGATCAGATAGTCTTGATCTTTTTGGTAAGGTTAGTCCTGACTTTGAAAGACAGTCTTGACCTTTTTGATAAGGTCAGTACTGATTTCAAGACAGTCTTGACCTTTCCATTTTTGGTCAGGTGAGTACTAATGGCATACAATTGCAATTGGTCCTGTCCTTCCATCAAAAGTCCTGACCTTTCAAGACAGTCTTGACCTTTTTGGTAAGGTCAGTCCTGACTGTGAAAGACAGTCTTGACCAGAAGAATCAGTCCTGATCAGATAGTCTTGATCTTTTTGGTAAGGTTAGTCCTGACTGTGAAAGACAGTCTTGACCTTTTTGATAAGGTGAGTACTGATGACATACAAATGAGTCTTGTATGGTCAGGTGAGTTCTGACTTTTCCTCAATCATTCTCATTAGTCCTGACCTTTCAGAGTCCTCACCTGTTTTGGTATGGTGAGTACTCATGTTGGTATGGTGAGCACTAATGGCATTTGTTTGTACAGTGAGTACTAATGGCATTTGTTTGTCAAGTGAGTACTAATGGCATTTGTTTGTCAAGTGAGTACTAATGGCATTGAATTGCAATGAGTCCTGACCTTTCTATAAGGAGTCCTGACCTTTCAAGAAGAATGAGTCCTGACCTTTCAAGACAGTCTTGACCTTTCCAGAAGAATCAGTCCTGACCTTTCAAGACAGTCTTGACCTTTTTGGTCAGGTCAGTCCTGACCTTGAAATACAGTCTTGACCAGAAGAATCAGTCCTGATCAGATAGTCTTGATCTTTTTGGTAAGGTTAGTCCTGACTTTGAAAGACAGTCTTGACCTTTTTGATAAGGTCAGTACTGATTTCAAGACAGTCTTGACCTTTCAAGAAAAATCAGTCCTGACCTTTCAAGACAGTCTTGACCTTTTTGGTAAGGTCAGTCCTGACTGTGAAATACAGTATTGACCAGAAGAATCAGTCCTGATCAGATAGTCTTGATCTTTTTGGTAAGGTTAGTCCTGACTTTGAAAGACAGTCTTGACCTTTTTGATAAGGTGAGTACTGATGACATACAAATGAGTCTTGACCTTTCAAAACAGTCTTCATCTGTTTGGTATGGTGAGTACTGATGACATACAAATGAGTCTTGATGGTCATTCCTCAATCATTCTCATTAGTCCTGACCTTTCAGAGTCTTGACCTTTCAAGACAGTCCTGACCTGTTTTGGTATGGTGAGTACTAATGACATTGGTTTGTACAGTGAGTACTAATGACATTTGTTTGTCAAGTGAGTACTAATGGCATTTGTTTGTCAAGTGAGAGACATACAATTTGTTGTCAAGTGAGTACTAATGGCATTTTGTTGTCAAGTGAGTACTAATGGCATTTGTTTGTCAAGTGAGTACTAATGGCATACAATTGTCATGAGTCCTGACCTTTCAAAAGGGTCCTGTCCTTTTAAGAAGAAGAAGTTCTGATCTTTCAAGACAGTCTTGATCTTTTTGGTCAGGTTAGTCCTGACTTTGAAAGACAGTCTTGACCTTTTTGATAAGGTGAGTTCTGACTTTTCCTCAATCATTCTCATTAGTCCTGACCTTTCAGAGTCCTGACCTTTCAAAAGAGTCCTGTATGGTCATTCCTCAATCATTCTCATTAGTCCTGACCTTTCAGAGTCCTGACCTTTCAAAAGAGTCCTCACCTTTCAAGAAGAATGAGTCCTGACCTTTCAAGACAGTCTTGACCTTTCAAGAAGAATCAGTCCTGACCTTTCAAGACAGTCTTGACCTTTTTGGTCAGGTTAGTCCTGACTTTGAAAGACAGTCTTGACCTTTTTGATAAGGTGAGTACTGATGACATACAAATGAGTCTTGACCTTTCAAAAGAGTCCTGACCTTTCAAGACAGTCTTGACCTTTTTGGTAAGGTCAGTCCTGACTGTGAAAGACAGTCTTGACCAGAAGAATCAGTCCTGATCAGATAGTCTTGATCTTTTTGGTAAGGTTAGTCCTGACTGTGAAAGACAGTCTTGACCTTTTTGATAAGGTGAGTACTGATGACATACAAATGAGTCTTGACCTTCCTGACCTTTCCAGAGAGTCCTGACCTTTTTGGTAAGGTGAGTTCTGACTTTTCCTCAATCATTCTCATTAGTCCTGACCTTTCAGAGTCCTGACCTGGTCAGACAAATCCTGAAAAGTGCTCACCCTGACCAGAAAGGAAAGGTTGTCATTGTATGCCTGGAAAAGACAGGAGAAATTGCAATTCTTGATAAAGGAAAGGATAAATTCTAGAAAGGTGAGGACTCTCTGGAAAGGTCAGGACTTGATTGAAAGGTCAAGACTCATTTGTATGTCATCAGTACTCACCTTATCAAAAAGGTCAAGACTGTCTTTCAAAGTCAGGACTAACCTTACCAAAAAGATCAAGACTATCTGATCAGGACTGATTCTTCTGGTCAAGACTGTCTTTCACAGTCAGGACTGACCTTACCAAAAAGGTCAAGACTGTCTTGAAAGGTCAGGACTGATTTTTCTTGAAAGGTCAAGACTGTCTTGAAATCAGTACTGACCTTATCAAAAAGGTCAAGACTGTCTTTCAAAGTCAGGACTAACCTTACCAAAAAGATCAAGACTATCTGATCAGGACTGATTCTTCTTGAAAGGTCAATACTGTATTTCACAGTCAGGACTAACCTTACCAAAAAGGTCAAGACTGTCTTGAAAGGTCAGGACTGATTCTTCTGGAAAGGTCAAGACTGTCTTGAAAGGTCAGGACTCATTCTTCTTGAAAGGTCAGGACTCATTATGGAAAAGTCAGGAAGGTGAGGACTTTCTGGAAAGGTCAAGACTCTGAAAGGTCAGGACTAATGAGAATGATTGAGGAATGACCATCAAGACTCATTTGTATGTCATCAGTACTCACCTTATCAAAAAGGTCAAGACTGTCTTTCAAAGTCAGGACTAACCTTACCAAAAAGATCAAGACTATCTGATCAGGACTGATTCTTCTGGTCAAGACTGTCTTTTACAAGGACAGGACCTTACTAAAAGGTCAAGACTGTCTTGGAAGGTCAGGACTGATWTTGATTGAGAAAGGTCAAGACTGTCTTGAAATCAGTACTGACCTTTTTTGAAAGATCAAGACTATCTTGAAAGATCAGGACTGATTCTTCTTGAAAGGTCAATACTGTATTTCAAAGTCAGGACTAACCTTACCAAAAAGGTCAAGACTGTCTTGAAAGGTCAGGACTGATTCTTCTTGAAAGGTCAAGACTGTCTTGAAAGGTCAGGACTCATTCTTCTTGAAAGGTCAGGACTCATTATGGAAAAGTCAGGAAGGTCAGGACTCTTTTGAAAGGTCAAGACTTTCTTGAAAGGTCAGGACTCATTGCAATTGTATGCCATTAGTACTTTCCATATGCCATTAGTACTCACTGTGCAAACAAATGCCATTAGTACTTTCCATATGCCATTAGTACTCACTGTACAAACCAATGTCATTAGTACTCACCATACCAAGAAAGGTGAGGACTTTCCGGTCAGGACTCATTCTTCTTGAAAGGTCAGGACTCATTGCAATTGTATGCCATTAGTACTCACTTGACAACAAATTGTATGTCTCTCACTTGACAAACAAATGCCATTAGTACTTTCCATATGCCATTAGTACTCACTGTACAAACAAAATGCCATTACCAAGAAGATGCCATTTTCCATCAAAATGAGTGCTGACTCTCACATGAATAACAAAAAAGGACAATTGTATGCCATTCATGCTGACCCTGACCATTTATGTAATGAAAAGGATCAATTGTCATTGTATGCCATTAGTCTTTGTTCAGGAAAAGTTATGGAAAGGAAAAGGTCAGGACTCTCTGGAAAGGTCAGGACTAATGAGAATGATTGAGGAATGATTATGGAAGGACAGGACCCTTTTGAAAGGTCAGGACTCTGAAAGGTCAGGACTAATGAGAATGATTGAGGAAAAGTCAGAACTCACCTTATCAAAAAGGTCAAGACTGTCTTTCAAAGTCAGGACTAACCTGACCAAAAAGATCAAGACTGTCTTGAAAGATCAGAACTTCTTCTTCTTAAAAGGACAGGACCCTTTTGAAAGGTCAGGACTCATGACAATTGTATGCCATTAGTACTCACTTGACAAACAAATGCCATTAGTACTCACTTGACAACAAAATGCCATTAGTACTCACTTGACAACAAAATGCCATTAGTACTCACTTGACAAACAAATGCCATTTTCCATCAACAATGAGTACTCACCTTATCAAAAAGGTCAATACTGTATTTCACAGTCAGGACTGACCTTATCAAAAAGGTCAAGACTGTCTTTCAAAGTCAGGACTAACCTTACCAAAAAGGTCAAGACTGTCTTGAAAGGTCAGGACTGATTCTTCTGGAAAGGTCAAGACTGTCTTGAAAGGTCAGGACTGATTATGGAAGGACAGGACCAATTGCAATTGTATGCCATTAGTACTCACCTGACCATACAAGACTCATTTGTATGTCATCAGTACTCACCTTATCAAAAAGGTCAAGACTGTCTTTCAAAGTCAGGACTAACCTTACCAAAAAGATCAAGACTATCTGATCAGGACTGATTCTTCTGGTCAAGACTGTATTTCACAGTCAGGACTGACCTTACCAAAAAGATCAAGACTGTCTTGAAAGGTCAGGACTTTTGATGGAAGGACAGGACAAATTGCAATTGTATGCCATTAGTACTCACCTGACCAAAAATGGAAAGGTCAAGACTGTCTTGAAAGGTCAGGACTCATTCTTCTTGAAAGGTCAGGACTGATTATGGAAGGACAGGACCAATTGCAATTGTATGCCATTAGTACTCACCTGACCAAAAAGGTCAAGACTGTCTTGAAAGGTCAGGACTGATTCTTCTGGAAAGGTCAAGACTCTGAAAGGTCAGGACTAATGAGAATGATTGAGGAATGACCATCAAGACTCATTTGTATGTCCATACCAAACAGGTCAGGACTCATTATGGAAAAGTCAGGAAGGTGAGGACTGTCTTGAAAGGTCAAGACTCTGAAAGGTCAGGACTAATGAGAATGATTGAGGAATGACCATCAAGACTCATTTGTATGTCATCAGTACTCACCTTATCAAAAAGGTCAAGACTGTCTTTCAAAGTCAGGACTGACCTTACCAAAAAGATCAAGACTATCTTGAAAGATCAGGACTGATTCTTCTTGAAAGGTCAATACTGTATTTCAAAGTCAGGACTGACCTTATCAAAAAGGTCAAGACTGTATTTCACAGTCAGGACTAACCTTACCAAAAAGGTCAAGACTGTCTTGAAAGGTCAGGACTTTTGATGGAAGGACAGGACCAATTGCAATTGTATGCCATTAGTACTCACCTGACCAAAAATTTAAAGGTTAAGACTGTCTTGAAAGGTCAGGACTGATTCTTCTTGAAAGATGAAGACTCATTGCAATTGTATGCCATTAGTACTCACTTGACAAACAAATGCCATTAGTACTCACTTGACAAACAAATGCCATTAGTACTCACTATACCAACATGAGTACTCACCATACCAAAACAATGCCATTAGTGCTCCCAATGGCAATTGTATGCCATTTTCCATACAACAAATTGTATGCCATTAGTGCTGACCATACCAAAAAGCTCATCACTTTTCATAAGCACACTCGCTTCGCTTTGGCTTCCCTATAGTCCGTCATGTCATTTTGTCTTATAGTGCCCACAAAGCCCTACGCTTTGCTCATGACGTACAAAGCACTCGCTTTGAAGCAAGAGGGCTTTGCTCGTGACGTTGGGGCAGGGGCTCTTTAACAGAGAATTTATTGCTATTGTTAGCCAACATCTTCTTCATTCCTGACCACATCGATAACTAGAGTGAAAAAAGGGGAATGTCAACTTGATCTCTAGATCTGGGAAGAAACGATCCATAGACCTGCTCAAGAACCGAACCATAGAGTAGTTAGCACAGGCGCCACGGAAAGGTATGTTTTGATATCTCGCATGGTCCTTCTTGATTTCACACATCACATATATGATCAGATAGATTAACTATGTAGTTGTAGATCACTTGTATTTGTACGCGGAATCCCTAACGAAAATGGATATGTACAACGATCCGGTAGATGAGAGACTCCTGCCCCTGAGTCAAAGAAAAAGTCAGTGCCCCGTTCCGTTCTTTTTTTTGTTCCTGAGCATTGCCAATAAAGACTCATTCTTTTCGACTATTGAACCTTGGATTTGATATATACAACATTCACACTCTTTTCTTTGATGTTATGAGACCAAAAAGCAAAAATGGCAAGAGAAATGTAGTTAGATGGTCGGTGTGGAAAAGAAGACACTCTACAATGACACTGTACAACAATGGAAAGGGATGTAGCGCAGTTTGGTAGCGCGTTTGTTTTGGGTACAAAATGTCACGGGTGCCAATCCTGTCATCCCTACCTCTGACTTATCTTATGGGCAGTAACATGGGATCAATGGAAATTGGGCATGGCATAATCATTAGTCTCATTTAATGAGACTATATGCAGGCTCAGAAGTCTTGGGAAAAGAATCTTGAAAGAGTCTCTCTTGTCGTGAGAAAGCGCTCTTAGTTCAGTTCGGTAGAACGCGGGTCTCCAAAACCCGATGTCGTAGGTTCAAATCCTACAGAGCGTGATTATCCTTTGTACCGAATCACATTAACTTGAATTGCAAACATCAATGAAATTTGACCTCCTGCGGATCAAGGATAGGAGGTCAATGACAAGAAAAAAGAGATCTGACTCAATCAAAAGTCAAACTGATCACCGCGTCTGTATTGGTTATATGCAGTTACAAACAATCCGGCTAAAGTAATAGGAATTAGACCTCACACGATTCCAAACTTCAATCATTTATCTTTTGTGGGGAGAAAAAGAAAGGATCTCTAATCCCTATAATATAGGTAGGTGGGTAGGAAAAATGGGTGGGCCGGAGCAAACAACCGGGCCTAGTATAAACAACCAACCAACAATGCGCCATGTTGAGGGACTTTCAGGATTAGTACCGAAGACTAGGGCTCTGAAAATGGTATCAGGCATCAGAGGCGGATCTGGCTATCGGACTTTCGGGGGAAGGGAGGGAAGGTTGGATGGATGGGTGAGATTGAAAGGTCTTTCTATGTTGTAGGGCGTCGATGCGCAGATCTCTTCGTACTGCCGTCCGTACCCCCGCACTCTTTCTTTCTTCGGACCAGAAGAGGATTCGAAGAAAGCAATTCATGCCAGCCATTCCGCTCCAGCTCCCCCGGCACATAAGAAAGAGTCAAGGAATAGGACCAAAACCGGGGCCCTTGTCTACTTTCGAGCGAGGCAATCGAGGCGGCCCATCTCTCCACCTCCGAACTCCAAACCTTCCCATGGTGGGTCGCCGCACCCACTGCCTGCAGACAGACCCACTTTTTAAGTCGAGTCTCTGCGGATGGAGCTTCACTGCTGACCCTCTCCCCCAACGTAATTTTGACGAGCAAAGCCCACAAAGCACTCGCAACTTTGAATGCTGAAAGAAGGGATCAAGGTTTGACGGATTGATGGAAAGGAAATGATGGAAAGGTCAGGACTAATGAGAATGATTGAGGAATGATTATGGAAGGACAGGACCCTTTTGAAAGGTCAGGACTCTGAAAGGTCAGGACTAATGAGAATGATTGAGGAAAAGTCAGAACTCACCTTCTCAAAAAGGTCAAGACTGTCTTTCAAAGTCAGGACTAACCTGACCAAAAAGATCAAGACTGTCTTGAAAGATCAGAACTTCTTCTTCTTAAAAGGACAGGACCCTTTTGAAAGGTCAGGACTCATGACAATTGTATGCCATTAGTACTCACTTGACAAACAAATGCCATTAGTACTCACTTGACAACAAAATGCCATTAGTACTCACTTGACAACAAAATGCCATTAGTACTCACTTGACAAACAAATGCCATTTTCCATCAACAATGAGTACTCACCTTATCAAAAAGGTCAAGACTGTCTTTCAAAGTCAGGACTGACCTTATCAAAAAGGTCAAGACTGTCTTTCACAGTCAGGACTAACCTGACCAAAAAGGTCAAGACTGTCTTGAAAGGTCAGGACTGATTCTTCTGGTCAAGACTGTCTTGAAAGGTCAGGACTGATTATGGAAGGACAGGACCAATTGCAATTGTATGCCATTAGTACTCACCTGACCATACAAGACTCATTTGTATGTCATCAGTACTCACCTTATCAAAAAGGTCAAGACTGTCTTTCAAAGTCAGGACTAACCTTACCAAAAAGATCAAGACTATCTGATCAGGACTGATTCTTCTGGTCAAGACTGTCTTTCACAGTCAGGACTGACCTTACCAAAAAGATCAAGACTGTCTTGAAAGGTCAGGACTTTTGATGGAAGGACAGGACCAATTGCAATTGTATGCCATTAGTACTCACCTGACCAAAAATGGAAAGGTCAAGACTGTCTTGAAAGGTCAGGACTCATTCTTCTTGAAAGGTCAGGACTCATTGCAATTCAATGCCATTAGTACTCACTTGACAAACAAATGCCATTAGTACTCACTTGACAAACAAATGCCATTAGTACTCACTGTACAAACAAATGCCATTAGTACTCACTGTACAAACAAATGCCATTAGTACTCACTTGACAAACAAATGCCATTAGTACTCACTGTGCAAACAAATGCCATTAGTACTTTCCATATGCCATTAGTACTCACTGTACAAACAAATGTCATGAGTGCTGACCATACCAAAATCCATCCAAATTGGTTGATGGATAATGGCATCTCCTTTTTTTGATGGATAATGGCATACAATGACAATTGATCCTTTCCATCAACCATCAAACCTTGATGTCCTGAAAGTCAAAGTTGTCCCTGAAGCTTCGCTTTGCGAGTGCTTTTTTCATTCGCATTCGCGGAAGGCCAATGTGTGAGTTTCGATCTGATGTGTGAAGCGTCATTCGCTTGCATCTGTTCTCTGCTCGCTAGCTTTGAGTGACCGGGGCTCGTTCCGAAACTCTTCAGCGGATGACTCGCGGAGTATACTGCGCTCGTTCGCTCGTTGCTCATATCGCAAGCAACTACTCAAGGCAAGCCGCTTCTCATACAGCTCGTGGAGTGCTTATGATCTCCCCCGAGGCCGTGTCCTCCTTTCGAACAGGCGGGTTTTGGTCAAGTCCTTCGGATTCTCCCTCCCGGGCAAGTCACTCGGGCAGAACCCAAGCATGTACAAGTAGCCGTGAAGATGCCGGCATTCTAATGTACAACGTGTGCCCCGCTCTACCATCGGAAGAACCGCCACGGCCACCCCTGGATGAAAGACAGATCCAACATTCGGACCAGGACCGACTCAAAGGTGTATCAATTGCGAAATGCTTTGATATAGATATGTTTATCAGAAAAGGTGTAGATTCGCGGAGTTAGGAGCGAGACTCATAACAGGAGTTGCTGAGATGAAGAAGTAAACTAGAAACTTGGATTGCGCCTTTGACTCGAGAACTCGATCAACGGAATCTGAAACTCAAAACTAGAAATGCTACAGTAGAGTGCTCACGCACTGCACGATCCCGATACACCAACGGAAACAATCTTTCACTCCTGACGTCGTTTGACGCATCAGATCTCTCCATTTTGTCTGAACTTTCGCTCGCGCCTTTATCAACTTGCCTTTATATGCTTTTTTATATGCTGACGCGTATAAACTCTAAAAGCCACCCGTTCGCCCCAAACTCTTTTTCAAAGAATCACCGTCAACTCGGTTCGCTAATCCAGTAAATTGGGATCATTCGTTTGAGGTCCCGTGTCTGTACTTTGGGCCTGATACGCGTAGGTACAGTCGAGGGTTGGTCAAGGGAGAGGGAGTGAGAACTCTCTCGATCTAGGGGAGAGGGAGTGAGAACTCACTCGACCTAGGGGGGAGGGAGTGGAGGCGCCGGACAGGACGAGTCTTGTCCGGTAGTTAAGGCCAACAACCTTGAAGAGGAGGTGTCCATAGTGCATTGTTGGTGGGTCGTGCTCTTTGGTTAATTACGAGATACCCTGGTTCCGTTTGATTACTCAAACATAGAGAAGATATGCCTGGCATTGGTGTTTGCAGTACAAAAGCTCAGTTCCTGGAACATCCCGTTCGGCTCATATCGAAAGCAGATCCGCAGATTCCACACCATAAAGCCAACTTTGCTCTCGAGCCTGTCTTTTGGGAGCTATATTAGCACTAGTCTTTCAGACTGGAGGATAGGGGACAGGCGGGGGACAGGGATTGTCTTCATGACCCCAGAAAGGTCCAAGATCCCTGACTCGTTCACACTGACTTCAGCAGCTTCAAACAACGGAATATTCAGCCTGGGTCTCACTTTGGAGCCTCTGACAGTGTATGGAAAAGATCGTTAATCAACTGAAAGGGATCTACACTATTCAGAAAGAGGATGTCATCAAGACACGCAAGTTTCTAAGTCAATTCCTCGAAGTCAATGTCGAGCATGTTCCACGGTCACAGAATCATTATGCCGATGCGCTGGCAAGTTGAGCGGCAGCCTTGGCTCTTGGTCCAAACCAATCCATGCAAATCAGAGTAGAAGAATGAAGGTTGTTACCGTCAGTATTAGAAGAACTGCCCTACCTTCACTCTCCGTTTCCGTCTATGAAATAGGAAGGACAGACTGGAAGAAACCCTTTGAAGACTACCCCTCTTCCCGAAAGCTTCGCGGGGCACTTCCCCAGGATCAACGCCTCAAACTCATGAGAAAAAGGCGGGCTCCTAGATACGTATATGTCAATGACACTGTCTATCGGCGATCCTTCGATGGGATCCTATCCTATTAAGGAACGAGGAAGAATCCCAAAAGAAGCACATGGAGGTCTTTGTGGTGCACATCAGCAGGACCTCAGTTGTACCATCAATTGAGACAAAAGGGAGACTGCCTTCTATGATAAAGGATGCTATCCAGTTTTCCAAAAGATGTCACGTGTTTCAAATACACGCGGACTTGATCAGAAAACCGCCGGAACCTCTACATCCTACTATTCTTTCCTTTCCTTTCGATGCATGGGGGACGGGCCAACCCCCATCATATCAAGGGCACATGTGCCTCCGCGAAAGACTCTTTCTCCAAATGGGCAGAGGCCATCCCCCTGAAGGAAGTGAAAGGATAGACTTGAGGTCCACATTATATACCGCCTTCCAGAATGATATCCGACCGTTCCAGAATCGGATTATGGCTCAGTTCCGTATTCAGCAATCTTGATCCTCCGCTTGATGGGAGAAAGGAGGACCGGGGATCAAATCAAGCCCTTTGAAAGTCAAGTCAGTTCAAGCGGAAGCCTTCAACAAGACGCTTTGCAAGTTCTTGAAGAAGGACAAGAAGAAGCGTGAATGGCATGAGAAGATGCTCGAGAACTTATGGGCTTATCGCACTACCGTCAGAACACCCACGGGGTCCACACCCTATGAGTGTTCGGCGGCCCTTGGAAATGCAGCTCGTTCAGAGTACAAGAGGAACTGACTGATGAAGAAAATGCTAAGCTGCGCTTAGCGGAGCTAGAAGCCCTAGATGAAAGAAGGCTAAAAGCACAGCAAAAACTGGAGATCCACCAGTCACACATGGCTCAGGCAGTCAACTCGGATGCCCAGTGGTTACTCGTCCTTTCCATACGCTCGCTAATCTTCTTCTTCCTGACGCTCGAGACAGTTGTACGTCCTTTCAGTGATCGATGAAAAAACGTGCGTCTCGTCCTCTTTCTTCTCTGCTTCTTGTTCTGCATCTGTCCCTTAGCCAACCGACAAGTCCTGCACCCTATCACGAACTTCTCAACATCTGATCTCATCCCTGGCCAAGCCAGTGGTCATCAGCTCGACCGTTTTGTCTCGTCCGACATGACCACCCCGCGGAGCCCCCCTCTCTGTGGCTGTGTAATGCTTTCTTTCCGGTCCCTCGCTCATGCCCGGCCCACCTAGCCTGGTTTTTCGATAGGGCTGCTCGACGAAAAGTACACGATCACACAACAACTTGAAAACTTCATCGTGACCAACATTAGTATCAGAACTGAAAGGCTTTGAAATCCCCGAAAGCTGACTGTAGTGTAGAAATGATTCAAACAGACCTCAATTCAATAATAGCTGAACGGTCTCTATACACAAAACTGAAAACAATGCCTCGACGCCTTAGACATGATGATTTTAAGTTATCTTTCTCATTTGGCTTTGACCAACTGGGCTTTTGCACTAGGCTACATGTGGATAGCTTTGCAGCAAGTCACATATTACAGAATCGTGCAATGAAGAGGGCTTTTCTTTTTTAACAAAGCCGTCAGTCAAATATCATGTCTATGAAAACGTTGGCGCGGCAATACCTCACCACCACCGCGCCGGGCTCCACCCCTGTTCCGAAAGACTTGATCAAGATCCAAAAAAGCTGTTTGTTTTTGATGCCATCCCAACCATAAAGGTGACAGTCTTCGCCACAAAAAGGGGCGATTGGAAAAGGTCCTTGTAGTGCCTCTGATCGATCAAGAATCTCTTCCGAACGACCAAGTCAGAATTAAAAAACGATGTTTCCTTGGCCGTGTGGAACATGGATGAGCATTATGTCATTCTTACAAGTGATCCCCCATTCAGGACTGGAAGAAGTGCTATATGAGGACTTCGAGATCAGATATAGAATGTTTCTTTCCATTCCTCGTGAGCCACTGATTTCTCCGAAACAAGAGATCAAAGTGTTCCTTTTTTTTCCCATTAAGTCGACGGCGTTACACCATTGGGATACTTCGAATAAACAGGAGTACATATAGGATACACCGGTGCTCAAACCTTTTCTCGAGATATCTTCCAAACTGTTGGGGTCGTTGCTCCGGACGTTGTTCCCTCTTCGTTGGTGTGAAATCAGTTGGTTCCGTAGTTTGAGAATTCTGCTTATCCCAAGTATTCCATCTCCATCATTGCATAGGGGAATATAAAAAGTAAAGAGGAGAAGGCATGACCAGAAGAATTGTGTGAAATAAGTGAATTTATCCAGTTGAGGCATGTTGGATTGAGAAAACAGGATTCCCTCCAGAAAGAAAAAGACTCCTTCCTGTCAGAGTAGTTCTAGTTCACTGTGGTTGGTTCTTTTCTTCCTTCGTTGACCAACGGAAAGCATGGGAGAAACTACTGATCTGTCCTCATCCGCTCGCCTACGGCTCGCTCACTGCCTTCTGTCTTTCCAAGCAGCAGCGAGTTACGCCAACGAGCCTACCCTTGCGGAGCAAGTTCTTGGAGTGCAGCCCACGCCTACCCACCTTCTTTTCCCCTTGACCCCCCGTATGGGTCGCTCGGCTGTGGGACGGATGCCTTGCTCCCTTTTTCCTAGCGCCTGACGGTTGGAGGGGCGACCGACTAGTGGGATCAGCTTCTCACCCTGACACACGCTCGTCCAGCGCAGCGGCCGGCTCACCGGCGCCAACTTAACTTCTTCTGTCTTTGGGACAAAAAGACCAACCAATACAAATGAATACGAGGAGCGCGTCTTTTAAATTAAATTAAGGACGGACGAGGGCCACCAAAGAAGAGAGAGAATGACAGCAGAGGCTGGCTTCCAGACAGACGTAGGCATCACCAGTCGCCTTTATCCAGTTTCTCGATCTCCTTGATGATATCTCGCCAGATTCTACTATTTGAGTTGTCTCCTGCACTCAAGATGTCTTTAAAAGCTTTCAGCCTTGCGGTCGGCTCTTTGTCCCATATCTCACAGAGATAGAGATCAACCCCTCGCCGTACGTCCTCTGGATCACGGATTTGAATCCCCCGACGCTCAAGGACGTCGCGGGCCTTGTTGACGATCAGTTCCACCAGCTGTTCACACCTTGTAAAATGTCTATCGACACGCTTATACTCCTTCGATGCCGTCAGGCGTCTTTCCTCGTCCTCCGTGAGCCCTGCGGGGGTTTCGTGGGTGTTTGGGGGGATGATTTCGTCCTCTCCCCCCCTTTCGTATTCGGCTATGACACCTTCGTCGAAAGATGTCCACCCACTACTACTCCCCTCTATCTGGCTGCTCCCCCCCTTCCGGAGTTGGATGCGACAGAAGCCACCGACTCATCCTCCATCGCAAAGACAATATGATCTACAGAAACATAAGAATACAGAGAGAACATCAGCAAAATGATCATGAAACAGAGTAATTTCTTTTTTCCATTAGTGTGCTCATATTCGATCCTTTCTACAATGCCCATAGACGAAGTGTTTCGTTTCAGATCAATTCTTCGCAGCAATCGCTTCGATCCACCCCCTCGGTGAAAAACCGTCATTCGCCCAGAGGAATTCCTCCCAGCGGACTTCCCTTTACTCAAAGTGAATTGTCTCAGTGCTCTCCCGCTTTGTCTCATTTTGTATCTCGTCCGAATTAGCATTAGCTACCGTCCCTCTATTCTCCTCCTTCTTCTCAAAGATCAGATCGTCGTTGGTTCATCACATGACATGAATCATACACACGTCATCCGGGCGGGCAGCCTCTGGTCCGGTAGGGCGGGCGGTCGCCTTGACAAGTAGCACCTGGGTAGGCACATGTGTTAAGCATCACGCTTTTTTTGAGTGGTTTGGATTCCCGACTTCCCCCTCTTCAAAGTCGAGACAAGATTGGTACGCTCGCTCACCGTGGGCAGGTTGCGAGGAATCCCAGTCTCTGTCTTCCCGTTAGGGATTGGGCCCGATCCAAGAGATCCTTCTCTCGTTCCCCCCAGTTGCCCCAACGGAGTCGATTCTTCCACTTCCGAGGAAACCTCGCCCTCTGGCTCATCCTCGGATACAGAAACCTCATCAGAGGAAGAGCTAGAGCTCGCATCTTCTGATGAGGATGCATCCATGGAGACCGGGGCTAGGGCTTCAGGTTCCCCGGCCTCTGCCGGGATTGGATGTGCCCTCCCCCCAGGAAGGGCGCTACTGCCCTGACCCTCCTCCTCGTTCCCGAGAAGAGGAGCAGGACCAGGTGAGTGGGGATGCAGCTCCGCGGATGGCCCGTTTGGCATTTCCGCACCCCCAAGGGCGGGGCCGCCCACGCCGGGGCCGCTTTCATCGAATGCTTCTAGGCTTGAAGAGTCCGTCTGATCCCAATCTGGAGTTGAAAAAAAGGTCCTCTTTCTTGTCCACTATCCATCTTTTCTCGATTGTGATCATCTTCTTCTTTCTGATGTCAAGGGCTCAGAGAAATCCGCTATACTCAGACTATGAGATCAAGGCTTGACCTGACACCGTCCGCATCTGCCCTCGGTCAATAGAGCAGTTTTGTCTTTGAAGCTTTCAACATGATAATTCTTTCTTTTTCTTCTTTGAATACGGAGATAGAGAATGGAAGAGACAGAGGTTGAGGTTCTCAGTTTGGGTTCGGTAAGGGGTGATTATGCCTTTGCATGTGTGCCCACGGGGTTTCCTAGTGCAACCATCCTATCTATTGAAAACAAGAGCATAGAAGTAGCAGACAGGTAGGGTAGCTGACTTGCGATTCCTACTCCCGCATGCTCTTCTTTCTCTTCATTCTTCCAATTATCAGAAGGGCTTGCGTCACTCCCGGCCCAAACCCACCCGTTAGAGCAGCGAGCTGGTTACTGCTGGAAGTCTCAGGCCCAGAAGGTCATAGCCAGCCACACCAACCCTAGTTCAAGGTATTCGTCTTGAAATGGAGACATTCATTGCAGTTGGTGGCATAGATAACCCCGAGAGAAAAGAAAGAGAGGGAAAGAGAACTGTAATGGCTATTAGAAGGGGGGGTCGCTAGCCCGTTTGGATAAGATAGGGCTATCCTATCATCCGCCTTCCTCAGATGAGCCCTCCTCCCTAGTGTGCCAGATAGCCACTTTTGCCCCGTTGAAGCTGAAGCATCAGATTCTCGGAATTGCGCCCAGCGTGTGATCACAGTCGGTACATCTTCGTTCGCGTCCGCTCGGAAATCAAACCCCTTCTCAAACGGACCTATCCACATGAAGGACTATGCGTCGTACTTTGCTTGGGCGCATACTTTCTTTCGTTAATGATGTCGTGGAGGCAGAGCGGGCCCCCAACCTGAGTCTAACATCGATGAAGGGCCGAGAGACATCTTTCTCTCATGGGAACATAGGTGTCCGTGCCTGCGGGATCTACTTGAGTGCTGCTTCGCAGAAGGGGAACATCACCACCCGAAGCCGCCCAGCGGCGTTCCATTCACTATGTACGAGGAAAAAAGCAAAAGATCGTGAGGAAGTGAGGGAGGGGGTACCGATAGATAGGGACCGCGGAGGAGTCGGGCCGCGAAGAGAAGATGGGATTGGGTCGAGAGTAGACAACGAGCGTATAGTGTAGACGACACTTTTCGTAAAGAGCCCCATTAGTGCGAGCGAGTTTGCGAGTCGAGACTCCATCCGATTCCGCGAGTCTACTCCGCGATACAACGAGCAAAGCACTCGCAAAGCCCTGACGCAATTTGCGAGTGTCCATCACGTCACGTCACGTCACGAGCAAAGCCCCCAGCTTGACGAGCAAAGCCCACAAAGCACTCGCAACTTTGAATGCTGAAAGAAGGGAAAAGGTACATAGTGAATCTCATTTTGTCTGAATCAGCCCTACGCTTTGCGAGTGCTTTGTGGGCACTTTTCTGATGAGTTCATTTCAGATGAAAAAGAAGGCTTTGTTCTGACGTGACATGACCTTCAAGTTTAAAAGAGTGCTGATTGAGGCAAAATGAGATTCACTATGTACCTTGATGTCCTTTCAAGTCCAAAAAAATGACATTCACTCTGATAGTGGTTCGTTTGGACATTGAAAGCCAAAGCGAAGCGAGTGTGCTTTGTCAAAGGTCAAGCCAAAGCTTTGCGAGTGTGCTTCAGATTTGTGGTATGGTCAGCACTTTTCAGGATTTGTCTGACCTGAATCAGTGACCTTATGGAAAGGTCAGGACTCATTTCTTGAAAGGTGAGGACTTTATGGAAAGGTCAAGACTCATTTGTATGTCATCAGTACTCACCATACCAAAAAGGTCAGGACTTTCTGGAAAGGTCAAGACTCTGAAAGGTCAGGACTAATGAGAATGATTGAGGAATGACCATCAAGACTCATTTGTATGTCATCAGTACTCACCATACCAAAAAGGTGAAGACTTGATTGAAAGGTCAAGACTCATTTGTATGTCATCAGTACTCACCTTATCAAAAAGGTCAAGACTGTCTTTCACAGTCAGGACTAACCTTACCAAAAAGATCAAGACTATCTGATCAGGACTGATTCTTCTGGTCAAGACTGTCTTTCACAGTCAGGACTGACCTTACCAAAAAGGTCAAGACTGTCTTGAAAGGTCAGGACTTTTGATGGAAGGACAGGACCAATTGCAATTGTATGCCATTAGTACTCACCTGACCAAAAATGGAAAGGTCAAGACTGTCTTGAAATCAGTACTGACCTTATCAAAAAGGTCAAGACTGTCTTTCAAAGTCAGGACTAACCTTACCAAAAAGATCAAGACTATCTGATCAGGACTGATTCTTCTGGTCAAGACTGTCTTTCACAGTCAGGACTAACCTTACCAAAAAGGTCAAGACTGTCTTGAAAGGTCAGGACTGATTCTTCTGGAAAGGTCAAGACTGTCTTGAAAGGTCAGGACTCATTCTTCTGGAAAGGTCAGGACTTTCTTGAAAGGTCAAGACTCTGAAAGGTCAGGACTAATGAGAATGATTGAGGAATGACCATCAAGACTCATTTGTATGTCATCAGTACTCACCTTATCAAAAAGGTCAAGACTGTCTTTCAAAGTCAGGACTAACCTTACCAAAAAGATCAAGACTATCTGATCAGGACTGATTCTTCTGGTCAAGACTGTATTTCACAGTCAGGACTGACCTTACCAAAAAGGTCAAGACTGTCTTGAAAGGTCAGGACTGATTCTTCTTGAAAGGTCAGGACTCTTTTGAAAGGTCAAGACTCATTTGTATGTCATCAGTACTCACCTTATCAAAAAGGTCAAGACTGTCTTTCAAAGTCAGGACTAACCTTACCAAAAAGATCAAGACTATCTGATCAGGACTGATTCTTCTGGTCAAGACTGTATTTCACAGTCAGGACTGACCTTACCAAAAAGGTCAAGACTGTCTTGAAAGGTCAGGACTGATTTTTCTTGAAAGGTCAAGACTGTCTTGAAATCAGTACTGACCTTTTTTGAAAGATCAAGACTATCTTGAAAGATCAGGACTGATTCTTCTGGTCAATACTTTATTTCAAGGTCAGGACTGACCTTACCAAAAAGGTCAAGACTGTCTTGAAAGGTCAGGACTGATTCTTCTTGAAAGGTCAAGACTGTCTTGAAAGGTCAGGACTCATTCTTCTTGAAAGGTCAGGACTCATTGCAATTCAATGCCATTAGTACTCACTTGACAAACAAATGCCATTAGTACTCACTTGACAAACAAATGCCATTAGTACTCACTTGACAAACAAATGCCATTAGTACTCACTGTGCAAACAAATGCCATTAGTACTTTCCATATGCCATTAGTACTCACTGTACAAACAAATGTCATTAGCCATACCAAAATCCATCCAAATTGGTTGATGGATAATGGCATCTCATTGCAATTTGTGATATGGTCAGCACTAATGGCATACAATTTGTTGTATGGTCAGCATGAATGGCATCTAATTGCAATTATGGACACTAATGGCAATTGTATGCCATTTTCCATACAACAAATTGTATGCCTTCAAGAATTGCAATTGTATGCCATTAGTGCTGACTATCACATTAATAACAAGAAAGACCATTTTGTCCTAATTAGCTTATAATTGAATGGCATTATTCAGGCAAAATGATATGCACTTTTTTTGGTTAATTCTTTCAACCAACAGAAAATCTTTTGTGAGCTCATGGAAAGGAAAAGAGAAATGGCAATTGTATGCCATTAGTGTTTCCACAAATCATAAGCACACTCGCAAAGCTTTGGCTTTGCCTATCAGAGAATTCATGGAAAGGTTCTTGAAAGGTCAGGACTCTCTGGAAAGGTCAGGACTAATGAGAATGATTGAGGAAAAGTCAGAACTCACCTGACCATACAAGACTCATTTGTATGTCATCAGTACTCACCTTATCAAAAAGGTCAAGACTGTCTTTCAAAGTCAGGACTAACCTTACCAAAAAGATCAAGACTATCTGATCAGGACTGATTCTTCTGGTCAAGACTGTATTTCACAGTCAGGACTGACCTTACCAAAAAGGTCAAGACTGTCTTGAAAGGTCAGGACTTTTGATGGAAGGACAGGACCAATTGCAATTGTATGCCATTAGTACTCACCTGACCAAAAATGGAAAGGTCAAGACTGTCTTGAAATCAGTACTGACCTTATCAAAAAGGTCAAGACTGTCTTTCAAAGTCAGGACTAACCTTACCAAAAAGATCAAGACTATCTGATCAGGACTGATTCTTCTGGTCAAGACTGTATTTCACAGTCAGGACTAACCTTACCAAAAAGGTCAAGACTGTCTTGAAAGGTCAGGACTTTTGATGGAAGGACAGGACCAATTGCAATTGTATGCCATTAGTACTCACCTGACCAAAAATGGAAAGGTCAAGACTGTCTTGAAAGGTCAGGACTCATTCTTCTTGAAAGGTCAGGACTCATTGCAATTGTATGCTATTAGTACTCACTTGACAACAAATTATATGCCATTTTCCATCAACAATGAGTACTCACCATACCAAAAAAGGTGAGGACTTTCTTGAAAGGTCAAGACTCTGAAAGGTCAGGACTAATGAGAATGATTGAGGAAAAGTCAGAACTCACCTTACCATACAAGACTCATTTGTATGTCATCAGTACTCACCATACCAAACAGATGAAGACTTTTTTGAAAGGTCAAGACTCATTTGTATGTCATCAGTACTCACCATACCAAACAGGTCAGGACTGTCTGGAAAGGTCAAGACTCATTTGTATGTCATCAGTACTCACCATACCAAACAGGTCAGGACTCATTGCAATTCAATGCCATTAGTACTCACTTGACAAACAAATGCCATTAGTACTCACTTGACAAACAAATGCCATTAGTACTCACTGTACAAACAAATGCCATTAGTACTCACTATACCAACATGAGTACTCACCATACCAAAACAATGCCATTAGTGCTCCCAATGGCAATTGTATGCCATTTTCCATACAACAAATTGTATGCCATTAGTGCTGACCATACAAAAAATCTGAAGCACACTCGCAAAGCTTTGGCTTCCCTTGAGTCAAAGCACTCGCAACTTTGAATTGCTGAAGCTTCTGAATGGAATTGCTGAAGCTGATGAAGTGATTCAGGTCAGAGCAAAGCCTTCTTTTGAAGCTTTTTGTCAGAGTCAGCACTAATGGCATACAATTGCAATTTTGGTATGGTCAGCACTTGTCAGGATTTGTCTGACCTGAATCAGTGACCTTATGGAAAGGTCAGGACTAATGAGAATTGTATGTCATTAGTGCTGACCATACCAAAATCCATCCAAATTGGTTGATGGATAATGGCATCTCATTGCAATTTGTGATATGGTCAGCACTTGTCAGGATTTGTCTGACCTGAATCAGTGACCTTCCGGTCAGGACTCATTTCTTGAAAGGTGAGGACTTTCTGGAAAGATCAAGACTCATTTGTATGTCATCAGTACTCACCATACCAAAAAGGTCAGGACTTTTTTGGTATGGTGAGTACTCATTGTTGATGGAAAATGGCATATAATTTGTTGTCAAGTGAGTACTAATAGCATACAATTGCAATGAGTCCTGACCTTTCAAGAAGAATGAGTCCTGACCTTTCAAGACAGTCTTGACCTTTCCATTTTTGGTCAGGTGAGTACTAATGGCATACAATTGCAATTGGTCCTGTCCTTCCATCAAAAGTCCTGACCTTTCAAGACAGTCTTGACCTTTTTGGTAAGGTTAGTCCTGACTGTGAAATACAGTCTTGACCAGAAGAATCAGTCCTGATCAGATAGTCTTGATCTTTTTGGTAAGGTTAGTCCTGACTGTGAAAGACAGTCTTGACCTTTTTGATAAGGTCAGTACTGATTTCAAGACAGTCTTGACCTTTCCATTTTTGGTCAGGTGAGTACTAATGGCATACAATTGCAATTGGTCCTGTCCTTCCATCAAAAGTCCTGACCTTTCAAGACAGTCTTGACCTTTTTGGTAAGGTCAGTCCTGACTGTGAAATACAGTCTTGACCAGAAGAATCAGTCCTGATCAGATAGTCTTGATCTTTTTGGTAAGGTTAGTCCTGACTTTGAAAGACAGTCTTGACCTTTTTGATAAGGTGAGTACTGATGACATACAAATGAGTCTTGTATGGTCAGGTGAGTTCTGACTTTTCCTCAATCATTCTCATTAGTCCTGACCTTTCCAGAGAGTCCTGACCTTTCAATAATGAGTCCTTCCATAATTGTGCAATTATGGAAGGCATACAATTGCCATTGGGAGCACTAATGGCAATTGTATGCCATTAGTGTTTCCACAAATCATAAGCACACTCGCTTCGCTTTGGCTTTCCAATGTCACGAGCAAAGCAAATCAGATTGACACTCGCAACTTTGAATGACATGTACGCTGACCTTGACTTTGAAATTGGCTCGTGACGTGAACGCTTCGCTTTGCGAGTGCTTTGATCAGCCAAAGAGCCTTCTTCTAACTAGGAGAGTAAGCAAGCTACCGGAAGCGAAGCGCTCCCCCCTTGGGAGCGTTTTCTTCCTCCTTTTCGTTCTACTTAGGTGGAGCAATCAAACTCTATCTCGACAGAATAGAATAGAAAAGAGGGCTGCAGGCCTGTGTAGACACCTCAACGACAAAATGTGGACACTCCCCGAGGACAATCTTTCAAATACACAGACAGAAAGACCCGTTTTTCTTTTCTTTGCTGATTCCTAAAAATGCCATTTGCCATGTTGCACTAAGTTACTTACGGATGTATGCATGCGGTCCGGGAACACTTTGGGGTGAACACCCATCCGAACAAGTAGGGTCAATAGTTCAGCATTGAGGCCGTAACATAAGGCAACAAACAAATCTTTCACCCTACAAGTGCTCTCCGAACCGAGCTAGGTAGTCTCCTATCACTAGGCTCACCAACCAACCTGGACTTTGATTCTTATTATTCCTACCATGTTCTATATATCCAAACCATAAAGAAGGATTGTTTCCAGCCTTCCCACATGACATAAGCGCTATTGAGTGGGGTGGGCCATCATTCGCCAGGTCTTGGAGTGCCCGTCGTACCACGTGGTTGGGGTTAGACTCTTTCGGATCTGGCACCTGCGCCCGGCCCGGTCCGCCAGCTCTGAGTGGCTCTATGTCCGGTCGTGCGTGGTATGTTCGCGATTCGTACAAATGGAACGCATCGCTCCTACGACCTTGACGGGCTTTTTTTCTTGGGTCGGGATGGCGTGGCGATAGGCTTCGCTTCGTAGACTGGCTTCCCAGCCGTTGCAAACACTGAGCGAGAACGGTCAGGGGCGCACACACAAACAATGTCGTTGCGTTGCGCGGGGAAAACACAGCCGTCCGGCCCGCCCTACCGGATGAGGTATGCGAAGGCCTTTCCTTCGAAGGGAGACCCAGATTCTGAAAGACAGAGCTATGCTATTGACCGAACAAAGAAGCCTAGATCTATGCCCCTTAATGAATCGAACGGCCCTTCGACCTTCGTTGGATTTCGACGGCCGGCATAGATCTCAGGAGACCCGCCCACTCTGACTACGAAAAAAGCCCTGCCCTTTTCCTTCGCTACTAGGATCCTTCCACCACCACTCTGAAGTCAGGCGGCGGCGCCGGACGTCGAATTGATCGTGTAATGTGCAACGTCCATCAATGATGGTTAATTAATGTCCATTGATTTAGACTCCTTCTCCCTCGAAAAAGATCGAGTTTAACCATACGGAATTCGACTCACTCTCGTATGGCTCGCCCTCGAGCCCTGGGCAGGTCGGCCGTTCCTTGTTGTTTTGTTCTGTTCCCGCCACGAGAAAGACGCGCGGAAGAGGTATGCCCAGCGCATGGAGGATCCGTTGAGAGTGTCCGTTGTATCGGTAGGGAACAGTACGATCTTTTCCCCTATGGAAGAAAGACAGAGGTCAGTGCTACGGCCCCCTATTGTTTGATCAAATATTGACCGGGGACGAGCCCCGAATTCTTGGTTTGACCTAGCGGTCCTTGCTTTTTTTTTCATAAAGCTGTCAAGTGGAGCCTTCTTGACTCCACAGGGCAAATTTCTCGTACTTGCGCCGTGTGCCCCCTTTCGTCGAGTGTCCCGCCCGGTTCACTCAAAGGGCTTTTGGCCTACCAAGCACTTGCCCGCTGCTCCTGCCGGCCGCTTGGCGGGCTCCGCGCTCGTTATCCTGACTGTTCTCTCCGCTGGGGCCCCCTCCCATTGCTCTAGCCATAAGCGTTGGCAGCTCCAGCTCGCACCCGCAGGGGCCCGCCCTGCGAGGCCAGAGTGGGCTCCGCGGTCAGCCCCCCTCCCTATTCATTCATTCGAATGACGTGGCGGGGTCTCTCGCTTTTTTTGCCAGCCAGATCTAGAGAGATACTACGAGTCCTCCGTCCCAGATTCCCTCGCCGCGGCCATCTGGTTCACCGGTACTACCAAAAACTCTCTTGCGTCCGTTACGGATGTCAGTAATATCTCGGACCACGAAACGAAGACCCCGGTCGTGCTTCTGGTTTCCATTCCCAAACTCATATTGGAGGCGCAAGCCCCCTCGTGCTCCGCCATAAGAACTTGGAGTCCGTATCATGGTGAAGGTAAGATAACGCTGTGATTCTTGCTCAAAAAACGGACCGAACGCGTTCGAGTTCTTGGCTCGTCCGACCCGGCAGCATTCATGAGTCGCTCGTTCAACTGTCCCTCGGAGACACGGTCGAGAAGTGCCATGCATGGTCGCCCCCCGTCCTTTCTTTCTCTCGGTCCCACCCCAACCCTCAAGAAATGGATAAAAAAAGGGGGGGGACTTCTGCAACGGGCTATGCCACCCATGACTGATGAGGGAAGTCGCATCCGTCCCATCGCAAGCACCTCAAATGTCGTGATCACACTGGTTGACTCTGTCTTTTTTGGTAGTTCAACGGACGGTCGCCCCTCCAACAATCAAAGGTATAAATATTGGAACTTCTCTGCCGTTTGGGTCGGAGAATTTATGGAGGAAATCGGGTTTGAAATTTCCAGAAACCGCACGATTATATAGCCAAAGGGAATACGCCGCGCCTAAAATCATCCCAAGCGCTGCTAATGTGGCTACTAAGCTATTTCTTTGGAAAGCTCCTACTGAGATGGGAAATTCCCCGATAAAGCTGCTAGTACCAGGTGAACTCATATTGGCCAAAGTGGAAGATAAGGAAATGGTAGGGAGATTCGGCATGGTGCTCATTGAACCTCCGTAATATCTAACAAGTCGAGTCTGATGTCGGTCATATAGAACACCAACACATAGAAAAAGGGCTGAAGGAACCGGTCCATGACTTGACATCGGTAGAATGCTACCTCCAATTCCCTGTATGTTCGATAGAGCAAAATCTTCCCTCCCCCCCAACGGAGTACGCCGATTACCCCCCGAACCGTACAAGATAGTTACCACCTATCATACGGCTTTCTAACTCCACTTCTGTTTCTGGTCGTTCCGCTCCTTCGGATCGATGGAAGAGAGAAAACCCACATTTTTGACCTACCTGCTTTCTACCCACATTCTCTCCCCGGGTCTGGAGTCTCACTCACATCGTGGACCCCCACCCCAACCAACTCTATCTTCCTGATCAGTGAACCGGAGCATAGTGCATAGGTACTCTTCTATGCAGCGGGGACGAGACGACGTGACATACTACGATCACGTACAGAAGTGCGTGCTGCCCTTCGGCTCGGAAATCTATATGGAACCTCTCAACAGCTCCCGTTCCTTGTTGGGGTCCTATCGGGATAGGTAGGCCCAAGCTTTCCCCCCCCGACCGAGCACACGTAGTTCCCCACGGCTGACAAACAAAGAGGGGTGTCAGCCGTCAAAGAAAGGCACCGGCCCCCCTTCCCCCACCGGGATTTCGCTGTCCTTATCTACGCGCGCACTGAGTCAGCACTGGCGAAAACACAGAGGTCGGCTTTACAGAAGAAGAAGGGGCGGGGGCCCCCTGTTTTCGGGATGTGTTTCCCCAGCGGCCGGCCAGTGGCGGCAGAAAACGAACTCGGGTGGTTCGGTTCGCGTTTTCTTTTTCATTCTGAACTTCTCATTCATTTATAGAAGCCCGCTTCCACGCCGGGGACGGGTCAAGCCCAGCGAAGCTGCAGCAGGGAGTCGGAGGAGATGAGGGCCCCCCCGGGATCCATGGGTTGGACCACAGGCTACAGTCCTTCCACGACAGGAGAAGGGCAGCGTCCTCGTTGTCGGACCGGAACAAGAAACGGGAGCTAGTCGTTCCCACCTCCCCACCCTTGCTTAGCGTTCCACTTGTGATCCTGGATGCAGTGGAGGATTTGGATCAATGCGCCCGACCATCAGACCAATCGCCGAAAGCCTCGATCAAGAAGAAAGGAACCTCTTTCATGTGAACGGTTGTATCGAATGGTTTTTCGTGCTATACACCACGTTGAGAAAGACCAACCTCCTATGCACCGTACCGGGTACCTCGAAAGGGAGGTGCTCCTTAGAATGCCACGGACGGCTGTCCGAAATGCAATGACGGGGTCAACTCGGAAAAGGATAGGATTGTGCGTGCCGGGCCCCTCGGGTGTCCATATTTTGGCCGAGTTCCCCGTACCTCCGGCTCCTATGTGACGCGGCCGTAATCTATTGTTACGTTCCACCTCGCCAGAAATCCAAGGTTCCACACGAGCTCCCGTTCTGCGGCGTGGTGGCAGGACCACTAGGGGATTGGCTCCGGGTGTAGGGTCAAATCTGCAGGGTCATGCAAATACATAGGCCCCTTCCCTTCTGCCGAGTTTTTCAGAAGGCGCTTTCCGTTCTACGGTCCCTCAGAGCGAAGGGTGTGGCAGGTAGTACGGGCCCTCTGACTTCCAGCGTTGTGCTGTGCGGCTCCCGCGAAGCGAATGAAGGGAAGCTCGAAGCTTGGAAAGCCGATGACCGCTAGGCTGATGTAGTGGTCGGCCTTATAAAGCTCGCTAAGCTTCGCCCCCCCTGACAGTGGTAGTCGGCATGACACTTCTATAAGCGACTTGTCGAGCTTTCTCATGCTTTGCTTCTTGGTTTCGTAGTGCTATATGAGGACCCTTCATTCCTAATGCCTAGCCGCCCTACACCAAAGTCGATCTTTGAGGCTGATTCAGATCACTCTGATAGTGTCAGGACATCATCATCAAGGAAGGAGAAATTTGAATTGTCTTTCTCTTCAATGACACACTAATGGCATACAATTGGTTGTATGGTCAGCACTAATGGCATCTAATTGCAATTTATGGACACTAATGGCATACAATTTGTGGTATGGTCAGCATGAATGGCATCTTTTTGGTATAGTGAATACTAATGACATTTTGTTGTACAGTGAGTACTAATGACATTTTGTTGTCAAGTGAGTACTAATGGCATTTTGTTGTCAAGTGAGTACTAATGGCATTTGTTTGTCAAGTGAGTACTAATGGCATACAATTGTCATGAGTCCTGACCTTTCAAAAGGGTCCTGTCCTTTTAAGAAGAAGAAGTTCTGATCTTTCAAGACAGTCTTGATCTTTTTGGTAAGGTTAGTCCTGACTGTGAAAGACAGTCTTGACCTTTTTGATAAGGTGAGTTCTGACTTTTCCTCAATCATTCTCATTAGTCCTGACCTTTCAGAGTCCTGACCTTTCAAAAGAGTCCTGACCTTTCCATAAGGAAAGTACTAATGGCATTTGTTTGCACAGTGAGTACTAATGGCATATGGAAAGTACTAATGGCATACAATTGCAATTAGTCCTGACCTTTTTGGTATGGTGAGTACTGATGACATACAAATGAGTCTTGATGGTCATTCCTCAATCATTCTCATTAGTCCTGACCTTTCATAGTCTTGACCTTTCCAGAAGAATCAGTCCTGACCTTTCAAGACAGTCTTGACCAGAAGAATCAGTCCTGACCTTTCAAGACAGTCTTGACCTTTTTGGTCAGGTTAGTCCTGACTTTGAAAGACAGTCTTGACCTTTTTGATAAGGTCAGTCCTGACTGTGAAAGACAGTCTTGACCTTTTTGATAAGGTGAGTACTAATGGCATACAATTGCAATTGGTCCTGTCCTTCCATAATCAGTCCTGACCTTTCAAGAAGAATGAGTCCTGACCTTTCAAGACAGTCTTGACCTTTTTGGTAAGGTCAGTCCTGACTTTGAAAGACAGTATTGACCAGAAGAATCAGTCCTGATCTTTCAAGATAGTCTTGATCTTTCAAAAAAGGTGAGTACTCATTGTTGATGGAAAATGGCATATAATTTGTTGTCAAGTGAGTACTAATAGCATACAATTGCAATGAGTCCTGACCTTTCAAGAAGAATGAGTCCTGACCTTTCAAGACAGTCTTGACCTTTCCATTTTTGGTCAGGTGAGTACTAATGGCATACAATTGCAATTGGTCCTGTCCTTCCATCAAAAGTCCTGACCTTTCAAGACAGTCTTGATCTTTTTGGTCAGGTCAGTCCTGACTGTGAAAGACAGTCTTGACCAGAAGAATCAGTCCTGATCAGATAGTCTTGATCTTTTTGGTAAGGTTAGTCCTGACTGTGAAAGACAGTCTTGACCTTTTTGATAAGGTGAGTACTGATGACATACAAATGAGTCTTGTATGGTCAGGTGAGTACTAATGGCATACAATTGCAATTGGTCCTGTCCTTCCATAATCAGTCCTGACCTTTCAAGACAGTCTTGACCTTTCAAGAAGAATCAGTCCTGACCTTTCAAGACAGTCTTGACCTTTTTGGTCAGGTCAGTCCTGACCTTGAAATACAGTCTTGACCAGAAGAATCAGTCCTGATCTTTCAAGATAGTCTTGATCTTTCAAAAAAGGTCAGTACTGATTTCAAGACAGTCTTGACCTTTCAAGAAAAATCAGTCCTGACCTTTCAAGACAGTCTTGACCTTTCAAGAAGAATCAGTCCTGACCTTTCAAGACAGTCTTGACCTTTTTGGTAAGGTTAGTCCTGACTTTGAAAGACAGTCTTGACCTTTTTGATAAGGTCAGTCCTGACTTTGAAAGACAGTCTTGACCTTTTTGATAAGGTGAGTACTGATGACATACAAATTAGTCTTGATGGTCATTCCTCAATCATTCTCATTAGTCCTGACCTTTCCATCAAGTCCTGACTGTTTTGGTATGGTGAGTACTAATTGTTGATGGTCAGCACTCATTTTGATGGTCATTGTCCTTTTCTTTCAAGAAATTGTCTTCCTTGATCCCTTCTTTCAGAAAGCACGCACTCGCAAAGCTTTGGCTTTGCTCGTGACGTGACGTGTAGCGAAGCGTTTGCTTTAGGAAGCTTCTACGACGAGTCGCTTCTCCCCTTCGCCACTCTATCCTCTCTGGCTCCGAAAGCTCTTCGAGCTTCCGGGTGAGCTTACGCGGACTCTCCGCCTCTTTGATTGGTAGGCGGGCGCCCTACTTCAGCGACCCTACGGAAGAAGCCTATACTATAGTGGTTTCCATCGTGACGCTGTGGTTAGGCCGACTACTCTACTATAGGCTACTTCTAGCTTCTATAGTGGCCTGGGTGTAGCTTTAGTTAGTATTGGTACGGAATGAACGCTTCAAACAAAGGCGAGCAGTAGAAGCCCTTCGTAGGCCGTCAAGTGTAGTCTACTAAAAGAGACAAAAGGTTTGACGGCGAAGCTAGGGCTTTGTTCTTGGACACGAAGACTATGAAGTTCTCAGCGGTCCTTAGAGATGGAACGTCGACTTATCTTATTCCATCTAAGACAGCGCTGATAGCTTGTAGTGAACAGCCCCCCACGAAAGAGGTACTTCAGAAAGTAGTTCAGGCGAACAGCCCCCCGTTCTACTATGAGTTAGATGAGTGAGAGCGTACCGTCTGCTTGTTGCCAAACCAACCCAGTTCGCCTTTTGAATACAAAAAGTAGGGCGAGCAGAGCGTACCCTTTGTTGTTGGGGCAAAAAAATGGTAGGTCTTTTTTTGTTGTATTGTAGTCGGTCGGGGGAAGCTACCGCTTCTACGACTGCTCCGCTTCCTCGTCTTGCTTCTGGCAAAGCTTCTACTTGGTTGGCTTGCTTATCTTCTCTCGCGCTTGTTTGCGCGAAGGCAAAGAATCTTTTTGTTTTCGCTGGGTCGCTTCCGTCAAAGCGAAAGATCTGATCCAACAGAAATTGAGCGCGGCTACGGCTAGGTGATCATACCATATCATGCCATAACCTTTGATATTGGATAGATAGATCCCCGTAGATCTAAAGATCGAATAGATGCTCATGGATCCATTGATTCACGAATCGATCCAAATTCTTCATTCTTCTTGTCTCTCTCAGCCCCCCGCCCCGAAGCTGACCCACGGCACAGCGCCCATTCGCTTCGCGCGGGAAGGCAACGAAGTGCCGTTCAAGAGACCGCAGCGGAGTGGAGCAGCCGCGACACGAAGTTCCTTACCGACGCTGGATCTCGCTGGTGCCACCTATAGGTAGGCGGCGGATGTGTGACGTTTGGAGTTGTCGTTCGTGCACCTGTCCCCAAAGGAAGAATGAGTGATCCGTTCCCCTGCAGATCATGGCCTGACCACTCGGTCCCCGATGGCCAGCGGGGGATTCGGTATAGCAGCTCACGTTCGTTTGCGAAAGCGTTCCCCACGTGTGCTGGACACGTTTTTGCTGTAGGAAGTATGGTTCCGAAAGTGACTTCGGTTCGCCAGTTCAGGCTCAACTCCTCGCGGGACCTACAGGTCGGGCCGGGGCGGAGCGCTCTTTCTTTCTGTGTGGGACGATGCCGGGGAGAGAAGGGAATGCGTCGAGGCGGCGAACAACAACACAACCACATTTGTCTTCCCTCCATGAGATGAGCCCTTTGCATTGGACCGATGGTCAGAGCTGGCCCAAAAAGCGCTTGGGCGCTCTACGTACGATGTAGACTCGAACCATTTCTCTGTCTTATGGACACAAAAAATCATTCTTCCCTCCATTCCGCACTATCTCATTCGATCTATCAGAACGGATCAGGCCATTTCTCAATCCATCGCGTTCATCTCGCTTTGAGTGCATTTCCGCCACGCCAACATAGCCGCCATAATCCGAAGCAGGCGAAGCAGCTAGAAGCGCTCGCTTCGCGCCCTTTCATTCTTCTTCCAGAATGGGGAATGGGAAAGCCAAAAGACAGATTCGATTCAGACTTCGTGGAGCCGGTGCTGCTGCTGCCTGCGCGTAGGGCCGTCCCCCACTCCCGTCCCGGGGCGCAAAGGGGGTTTTTGTGGTTTTTGGAAAAGACGGCAGTGTTTTGCTGACGCCTCGAATCAAGCGTTGCGACATGCTATGTTTTCTCCCCCATTACTAGTAGGTTGATGGGTCGCACGCCCGGCACACATGTTTTGGCCGGTCCAACACTCAAAATAGGTGACCTAACGGCCGCCGCCCGACTAGACATACCAATAGTCACCAGATTCATATGGGCTACAGGGGAGTGGGCAATGATCTTCTTAAGATCGATCTGTCTTGAAGTGGTCGAGGGAGTATATATTATAGCAATCGCGCTTGGAGTATAAATGAAAGGAGTGGAACGAAGTGTCGCTTCGGGAAACATGGGTATGGAAAATCTTAAAAACCCGTGGGTTCCCAATTTTGAAGGAATTCCTGCCAAGATGACGGATCCAGCCGTAGGTGCCTCTACATGAGCTTCGGGTGACCAAATATGAACTGGTACCATAGGCACTTTGACGGAGAAAGAAGCGAAAGAAGCAATCCATAGAAAGATTTGGCGCCGCTCACTAAATGATGTGGTTAATGAGATTGGTAAATCGGTGGTTCCTGTTTGGAGAAGAATCAACAGAATAGCTAATAGCATAAAAACAGATCCAAGTGAAGTATATAGGAAAAACTGATATGCTGCCTTGATCTTTCTTTGTCTCGAACCCCATACCCCTATAATAATGGTAGAGTCAGGGGTGGCCCCAAAGCGGAATGAACCGGTGGTGGTAGGTCGAAGCTCCAGTAGGTAGCCACTCCCTTCTCAGGGAACCGTACGTGAGACTTTCGCATCATACGGCTCCGTCCCGAGCTTCCGTCGTCGGCCCTTTAGACCACTATCTATGCATGTCTTTTCCGCCTTGACTCTCGAATCTTTTGCTTCTCGGGTGGTGGCGAACAATGCAGCTTGCGTTGCGGGAAACCCTACGGGCCCGGCCTGCTTCCCGCCCGAAAGAACCGCTCACTAGCTAGCCTCCCTAGTGGGAGGGGGGCCCGGCCATAGAAAACCATGCCTTTCTTTCGAACCAAACGCAACGCCCGTCTTCCTTTGAGGGGAAGACAGATGGAGCGCGGCCTGTAGAGCACATGTCACGCACAATCGGTCGGGTTGCTCACGCTTCAGATATCTTTCCTTTCTCGTGTCTATAGAAGAGATGGGAATTTGCCTGATGTTCTTGTTGGCCGCCCCCCTACTGTTGGCCTTGACGCTACTACTACTGTGATGTGAGCGGTTCAATGCCTGAATTCATTAAGGTCAGGTTGGTCCCAATCATCCTGGCCGGAACTTGTACGCTGCACTTGTACGGAGGTGCGTGCATCAAGGGGGGACCCGCCCCTTTTCTTATCAGAAGATGAAGTCAGGACAGGACCAACTTCTCGAACCCTATGCCGAGCTCTACCCTGCCCAACGCATCATGGACCTTGGGTGTCTCCTTGGCTCCACGGCTGCCAACAGTCTGTCTTCGGAATGCTACGGCCCGTTTGTTTGAGCAAAATCCTATGGTCCTACGGTCTCCTCGCCAAGAGCTCCCCGGCGACGACAGAGGAACCCAACCTGCCTGCTGTGGCGGGGCGGCTCTTTTGTTTCACAATCAGACCTGGACGATTATCCCTACCCGACCCAATCGGTAGCTTACGAGTTTACGTCCATCCCTGGTCGGGCACAGTTTCCTTTCTTTCTCTTTCTCCCTTGTAGCCATCACCCGAATTCGCGCAAGTGTGTCCACACCCCCCAAACGGACTTGACGAGGAATCCATTCTCGCGAACAAACACACCCCCTACACACACCTAGGAGCACCCCTTCCTGCATATCCATACAAGACCCGAGTAGGCGGGTCGAGGTCCCTACGAGGTACCCACTACTCGGAGTACCCTCCCACCCCAAAAAGATGTGTCTGTCAGGTTCGGTTCTTCTGAGTTGGGTTGGGCGGGTTCGACTAGAAATGCTATGCTTACGCACAAGACTACCCCTCTTCCCGAAAGCTTCGCGGGGACTACTTTACGACGACGGACGACCGCCCGTAGGGGGTTGACTGCACAAGGCCCCTGCAGAGGAAAAGCTTGATCCCAGCGAATATCAGATGCTAAGCTCCGCACAACATAGGGATTGGCACGCTTTCGGGAAGAACATAGAATAGTAGAGGATCCAGCATGCGGAACACGGCGATCATTAGAAATTCACGAATTAGAGATGCTGTAATATACTCTTTCCCATAACTTCTCATACCAGACCAACCCACTGAAATGCAAATGGGGACCAGAAATGTAGTCAATATCACGAAGAATAAAGAAAGACCGTCTATACCCAACGAAAAATGGATGTTTTCATAAGGAAGCCATCGAAGGGTTTCCACAAATTGAGATTTGGCCGTAGAAGGATCGAATTGTATCCGAGGAACAGGGGGATACAAAAAAGTAAGAAGAGAGGCGCACAGACCAATCAATCGTATCGGTCGTATTCTGGAATTTGGAATGAAAAGAGGAGTAATGCTTCCTAGCACGGGACACGGAATAGGACCACTGAGATGAAAATAGCATGAAAAGCAATTTTCTAACATAGAAGAGAATCGAACATGGAAGAGATTAGTTGACAACAGTCAAAAGATGGGGCGCCTAATTAGAATACAATAGAGGTCTCTAATCATCAGTCAGCGGAACACCTTTATGGAGTAGGTAGGTGGGTTAGGTGCACCTCTCGCCCAGTGGGAAGTCATGAGGCTAGTCCCCCCCCCCTGAATGAAGAAAGAAGTAGTGGGGCCCCCTTCCCGCGTATGCGCCTGATTTCCAATGGAGAATCTGTCTTTATCAATAAGATATCTGAATCTATCTGGAAAAACGCAATTCGTCTGCCAAGGTGCACCTTGCCTTTTTTCCGGTAGCTTTTTTACGCCTATTCAGCTAGGTGGGGCATTGGTCATGACCAGACAGAGATTTGAGAGGATCATCAGGGTCCGTTGACAGGTGAGGGTCATCAGGGCCTCTATGAGATCCTAACAACGTCATGGCATGCTAAATGAGCTCTGAACCTAGCTATCTGAGGTTCTTGAACCATTGTTGTAGCCCACCATATTCTCTCTATGCCCTCTGATCCATACCATACGCTATTTCTTATGGTACACAACTTTCGTTGTTCATACATCACATGTGGATCGGTGGATTTCTCATAGTTGGTGCTGCTGCACATGCAGCCATTTTGATGGTAATAGACTATGATCCAACTACTCGATACAACGATCTATTAGATCGTGTCCTTAGGCACCAAGATGCAATCATATCACATCTCAACTGGGCGTGTCTCTTTCTAGGCTTTCAAAGTTTTGGCTTGTATATTCAGAATGATACCATGAGCGCTTTGGGGCGTCCCCAAGAGTGGTTTTCAGATACCGCTATACAATTACAACCTATCTTTGCTCCATGGATACAAAACACTAACGCTTGAGCACCTGGCGCAACAGCTCCTGGTGCAACAACAGGCACCAGCTTGACTTGGGGGTGGTGATTGAGTAGCAGTAGGCGGCAAAGTAGCTTTGTGACCTCTTCCACTGGGAACCGCGGATTTTGTGGTACATCACATTCATGCATTTACGATCCATGTGATTGTCTTGAGACTACTGAAAGGTGTTCTATTTGCCCGCAGTTCTCGTTTGATACCTGATCAAGCAAATCTTGGTACCCTTGTGACGGACCCGGAAGAGGGGGAACATGCCAAGTCTCCGCCTGGGATCATGTCTTCCTAGGTCTATTCTGGATGTACAATGCTCTTTCGGTAGTCATCTTCCATTTCCGCTGGAAAATGCAGTCAGATGAAAGGGGTAGTCTCAGTGATCAAGGGGGGGTCAGGGGGAAACTTTGCACAGCCTTCAAACAAGATGGGTGGCTACGAGATTCTATTCTGAGTAGGGGGGCACAGTCCTCTCAAGTCATCCAGTCTGATGGCTTTTCATTATCCGCCTATGGTCTTTTTTTCTTAGGTTTTGTCTCCGTTTCATCTTTAGATTGAGCGGTCGTGGTTATTGGCAATCACTCATTGAATCCATCGTCTGGGCTCATAACAAATGAAAAGTAGCTCCTGCTACTCCGCCGTTAGCCTTGAGCATTGTACAAGGACGGTGCTTTAGGAGTCACCCATGACCTTCTGGGTGGAATTGCCACAACATGGGCATTCTTCTGAGCAAGAATTCTTGCTGTAGGATAATGGCTAGGAGGATTTGAAAGGCATTATGGCTTGAGAGAAGTTCCAAGGTTGAGCCAAGGCTTAGCTCAGGACCCCACTACTCGTCGTATTTGGTTTGGTATTGCTACCGCACATGACAAAGAGAGTCATGATGACCGCTCAGAGGATTTGAGCTCCTAATTCTCACTTCGGGCAGTGAGCTCTTAGCAAGACAGAATCTGGCTAGGAGGATTTGAAAGGCATTATGGCTTTAGATTCTGTGGACTTCCGGCAATCTGTTTCATGTGGCTTGGCAAGGAAATTTGGAGTCATGGGTACAGGACCCCAACCATGTCAGACCCATTGCTCAACCTATTTGGGATCCTCATTTTGGTCAACCGGCTGTAGAAGCTTTGACTCGAGGGGGTGCTCTCGGCCCAGTGAATCTTGCTTATTCCGGTCTTTCTCAGTGGTGGTATACAATCGGCTTGCGCACCAACGAAGATCTGTCTACTGGAGCTCTTTTTCTATTATTTCTTTCTGCAATATCTGTCGTAGCGGGTTGGTTACAACCCAAATGGAAGCCATGGTTCAAAAATGCCGAATCTCGTCTCAATCATCATTTGTCAGGGCTCTTCGGAGTCAGCTCCTTGGCTTGGGCAGGACATGTCGTTCATGTCGCTATTCCCGGATCAAGGGGAAATGGAAGCATTTTTTGGATGTCCCCAAGGATTGGGGCCACTTTTGACAGGTCAGTGGAATCTTGATGCCCATCACCCCGATTCCAGTAATCATTTCTTCGGTACCTCCCAAGGAGCGGGAACTGCCATTCTCACCCTTCTCGTCCATCCGCAAACTCAAAGTTGATGGCTGACCGATATTGCCCATCTTCATTAGGCTATTGCATTTCTTTTTCTCGTTGCTGTTCTTTCCGGCTGATTCTTCGGGATTGGGCACAGTAGGAAGAGGCTCATCTTCCGTAGGGGGTCGACGCGGGCATAAAGGAATCAAGAATTCGATGCCTTTTCCATTAGGTCTTGCTCTAGCCTCTTTGGGGGTTCTGACTTCCTTGGTAGCTCAACACATGTACTCTTGACCTGCTTATGCATTCATAGCAAAAGACTTGACTACTCCAGCTGCGTTATATACTCATAACCAAGACATCGCAGGGTTCATCATGACAGGATATTCAGCCTTTGCTCATGGTCATTAGGGATGACAATCCGCAGCAGAATGAGGAGAATGTATTGGCAAGTGAGACCAAAGAAGCTATCATATCTCATTTTGGGCTAGCTTGTTCCTGGGGTTCCATACCTTGGGACTAGATGTTCATAATGACGTCATGCTTGCTTTTGGTACTCCAGACAAACTCAGATGGATCGAACCCTTGCCCAATGGATACAGTCCGCTCATGGTCAGACGGAATATGGGTTCGATGTACTCTGATCTTCCACGAATGGCCCAGCATTTCATGCTGGTCAAAGCTGATGGAAGCTGGTTGAATGCTATTAATGAAAATCGTCATTCACTATGATTCAAAATAGGGCCCGGGGACTGATTGGTACATCATGCTATTGCTCTAGGTTTGCATACAACTACGTTGATCTTAGTCAAAGGTGCCTTTAGATGCATCCTTTTTCATGCCAGATCAAAAAGATTGAGGGAACTGCGATGGTCCAGGGCGAGGTAGTACTTGTGAGATTTCGGCTTGGGACTGTCTTTGGCAGTTTGATGGAACCATTGGAACCTGATTCTCACTTTGCATTGGAAGCATATTTGAGGGAACTGCGATGGTCCAGGGCGAGGTAGTACTTGTGAGATATGGCAGGGATCGCAATTTCATGAATCTTCCACTTCAAAGATGGGATGGTTCAGAGTATGGTTCAACTCTGAACAACTGATCAACGGATATAATCAATATCAACCCTTTTGTTTTGGTATGATTCCGTCTGGGCGATTTGGGCATCTTGTTTGGGCTACTGGATGAATGTTCTGAATTGCGTGGATATTGGCAGGAATTGATGGTCGCATGGGCTCATGAACGCACACCTTTGGCTTGATTCGCTGGAGGGAGAAACCGGTTTCCATTGTACAAGCAAGATTGGTTGGCTTAGCTCACTTTTCTGTAGGTTCACTATTGACCTACGCAGCTTTCTTGATTGCTTCTACATCGGGCTTGGTTGAGTTTCTGATTTCTTTGAAAAACGAAGGTCATTCTCATTTTGTCGATGGAGAGGGGGGGGTGCGCCTTCATACTTATCAGACATCTAGGATCCGATCTGTATAGAAAACGCCTTGTAATAATGCTTGTTAGGCTGAGATCTCGGAAATGATCGACTTCAAACAAAACAAAGAGATGCGAAAATGGATGAGAAAACGGTTCTGGTATGGAGAGATGGAAAATGCCAAAAATGACAAGTCACCGAAAAGAAGGAAAGAGAGATTGAATACAAAAAAAGAAAGCTAGTGCGTCTTAGTCTCTTTCTTCATCCTTTCATCTCGTTTCTGCCAACGGCCCTGAATGGATATTCATTGAAGACCTCTGCTGGACTACTGCTTGCTGAACCCCTGCTTGCCGAACCCCAGCTTACCTGACTACCTCCTCCAGACTCGGACTACCTCTTCCAGACTCGACTCATTAGTGCAATAGTCCTCTTCCTATTTCGAGGATCTCTCTCTTTTTTTCCTATATTGTGGCTGTTGGTTTGTGAAGAAATTCTTTGTTGACGTGGCTATCAAGTCAACTCCACACACTCATTTCTTCCTGCGACCGACAGGTAGTTCTGCTTCTCCATCGGAGAAGTTCATTTGCTTAACACACCCGACGGGTGCTTTTCCTGGTGAGTGAGAGGTTTTGGAAGGATTCAGTCAGGACTGGGAATCGCATGGCCCCTGACTGAATTAGTCTAAAAACAGACTCGAATGACCATCGCCTGAGAGGCACTTTTTGTTTTGTGCAGCTAACCCACTAGAAAGACTGACTAGACAAAAAAAGACAGAGTCACACAGGCAGGCAGTTTTTTTTTGAGCTCTAGAACTAACTAAACTCACTAGTGGTTCAATAGTCAAACAAAGGTCGGGCCTGACAAAAAGGCCCGTGTTCATGCAGCAAGATTGGGACGTGCCGATTACTCTTTCTATCCGGAAGTTGGAACAAACATCTCAAATTTCCATCTTCACGAGATATACATGTCAAATTTCCATTTGGGGTTAACAAGAAAGAAAGAGGGGGTCTGCGGAGTGGAAAATCATGAAAATGGCCTAATGTTCTATGATGATACCTTTCGGATCATGATCTTTTCATCTTTTTGAATGGTCAAACAATTTTATATAACCACTATAAGGTGATCGACTTCTGCGAGTTCGAGTTCGGTCATACAGCATTCCTGCACTTCACCGACCTTCTCCAGCAAGCGTATCAAAAAGCAAGGAAGTTTCCCATGCCAACGTTAGACCGTACGCCAAAGCGGATCTTTCATTGACCAAGCTCAGTGAAGTACGTAACGGATTGGTAGCCTCGCTCAGTCGTCATCGATTCATGGCATGACGGGTCGTGGAAGAGTTGGGTTCGACTCCCAGCTGTGTGGTTTGGTCCAATGGACAAATCGAAATTCGAATCACAGTGGCCATGTAGGCTCGCTTCGCGGTTGTAGGCGTCGTAGCAGTTGTAGGCTCGCTCCGAACGAGGCTCTCAAGCCGGAGTGCGCTAGCGCGCACTTCCTCTTCGCCGGAGTTGTCTATGTGATGTAGATGTAGAAAGCGCAAAAGCTCGCTCCGCGTAGGCTGCACTCGCTGTGGAGTCAAGTGTAGGCTACACTCGCTGTGAGAATCGCAGTCCGTATGTCTCAATTTTGTGGAACCAGGGATTGGCTTTTTGCGAGGTCTTCCGATTTCACATCGGATGTCACGCAAGCCCCCAGCAGCCCCCCAAAGTGAGTAGAAAGGGGTATGGAACACGTAAGCCCAGGGCTATAGCGCAAAACGCGGAAATGTTCGTTTGGGGCCGGAAATGCCTCCTTAGCCGGGGCTGCTCACCCGCTTCCCGTTCCCGCTGTCGAGCCAGAACGTAGGAAGCAAACAGCAGAGGGGCTCCGTCACTTCTACCTTTCGAAGCCTGGGCAAGACCCAGACCTTTGGAAGGCTTCCAAAAGGAGTGAAATGTGAGCCAGTCGACAAAACCCTACAATCCATGTAGGGGTTCATTCTGAGTGGAGATTCTTTGGGAACAATCCGTCTCAAATAGCAAACGGAGATTGCTATTATCCCAAGATGGGTATGAGGAGGTCAATTTTTCGATTACTTCATCGAAGAGGATGAAGATATGATGAATCGTTCTTCTAACGAGAACACCCCTCTGCTTGCTTGCCTCAGACCTCCGGAACCACCAGGAGATCCTCAAGATTGAATTGAGATCAATTGACCGTTCCGCGGAAATCAAATAGTAGGGTGAGGGATGGGGGGCGGCCGACCACACTCTCTTTCTTTCATTTCATATAGGGGAGCAATAGCGAAGCCTAGAGAGGCAGAAGCGGCAAATCGCTTCGTCAAGCCAAGCCGATACGATAGGCGAAGGAAGCGCCCCCCCATTTCATAGCGCCTCGCCCCCTTCCCTTCGGGGAACGCAAGTTTGATCGAGGATTGGAGAGGAGAGGTGGAAGAAAGGGCTCGGGAAGGATTGAGGAGTCTTTGTGCGAGCCGTATGCGGTGAGAGTCGCACGTACGGTTACGAGGGGGGTTCGCGTCTATACGTGTAGTGTGGTGGTTGGGCCTACCCACCCTATTTGTTCCATGATCTATGGGTCTACAGGAGCTACCCACTTCGATCAATTAGCAAAGATTTTGACCGGATACGAAATCACTGGTGCTCGATCTAGTGGTCTTTTTATGGGGATTCTATCTATCGCTGTAGGATCTCCATTCAAGATCACTGCAGTTCCTTTTCGGGCGGCTGTAGGATGGACGGCCGCCTATAGGTGGTAGGGTAGGGTGGGTGGTACCGCTCAGATTGCGGCCAATCTTCCTAACCGCGCGCGGGCCTGCCCAGTGACGCCTTCGGAACGTCGACTCCACAGGCTGAGAGCGCGTGAAACTCATCACTACCTCGTGAGGGCGTTGAGACCATAGCATGTTACACGAAAGCGTCGCTTTCTCTGGAGTGTTTTCACACAGCCGCCCGCCTAGAAGAGCCGCTCGCTCTGTAGTGTTGTCACACAAGATAAGCACGCCGCCCGCCCGCTGGCCGGGCGAATCGAAGTTCTCTTCCGGTCAACTGTCCACCCAGTCAAGTGCAAACACAGTGGAATCACGCAACGCACGCTGCTGGTGTGCTTCCTGCCCACGAGGAAAGAAAGAAGAGCGACAAGGTTCCGTTCGGATTTGACTGTTTGCAGCATGGGAGCTGATTACCCAAACAATCCCTGGGAACAATGCAAAATGAAAAGGATATCTCGGTAACGAAAACCATAGGGGGCTGTATTGGCGAGATCCAACGGTGAACAGCTGCCCAAAATCAAAGCCGCCTGGAAGTCCGAGGACCTTTAGTACCGTACCTACCCCCGAACCAGAAGCCTTCGCGCCAAGCAAGACCGCCTTTGTCCCTTTCTCCATGCCGCCTCCTTCTGAGTGCGGAGTCTCAGGCAAAGCGAAAGTGGTTCGTATGCTGACCTACTTGATTGACGAAAGGGAACGAACTTCGTTTCGTAACCTTGTGGGTTTATGGATTGGATGAAGTCAGCCTCACGACTGGAAGGAAGGAGTGAGGCTGCGGGTTGACAGTGGGCTTAGACGTTGATACGCGTGCCTATTTGACCGCAGCTACCATCAAAGGAAAAGTGACGGTTTGGTTACCGGCGAACGCTTCCAAAGGGCGAACAGCCCCCCCGTCGTTTCGTATGGGGTGGGGTGCTGCTTGTGGTAAGCTGCGTGGATCTTCTTTCTTCCTATCAATCCCAACGGTATTTGACGAAGATCTTTCTATCCAGAGAAAGGAATGAGTGTTCTGGGGATAGGATCCATCTGCTCTCTATAGAATTGGAGAGTAAGCAAAGTGAATGAAAAGAGATCAAAATCCAAGATGGATGGATCTCTCTTTCTATTCATATAGAAACCTATGTTCATATAGAAAGACTTTTTTCATGATATGTCTCTTGTTTTCTCTTTCGTGCAGAAAAAAAGAGACATCAGGGACTATCCATTTCTTCTGTCTTTTCTATGAAGGAAGTCAAAATATGTTATGTGAGTTTTTGGGCGAAGCCCCGAATTGATTGGATCGTTTCCGCCAACGAAATGGAGAATGAACGCGGAGCCCGTTCCGAATGCTTGACTCCGATCCAGAAGTTCTCGCGAATAGAAGAAAATGCTGCCCTCTGTCTTTGACCGCTTTGCGAAACAGAAATCCCCTCTAACGCGGCCCGGGCGGCGGCGGGCGCGGGAGGAAGAAACCTCCAAGAACCTCTCCAGGTCCTCTTTCTTCAGTGCAACACAGGAAAGCGCCCTCCCTTTTGTCATCCCTGCAGCTTCCCAGAGGCGAGTCTTTTTCGCATGGCGTAGCTGTCTGGTTTCATTCTCTAGGCGAAGTCAGTGCCCGCCTAACCCATAGACCTTCCAATCTTTGAGCCTATGTTCCAACCAAACCCGCGAAAGAATGCCCACCAGGTTCAGATAAGGGAATGCTTCCCCCAAGAAAGGAAAGGCTCGACGAGGGGAGGGGCGGGGGAAGGCGGAGATAGAGCTCTAAAAGCTTCATCGAAAACGAAGAAGGCCGAGGTACGGTGCGTGTTATCTGAAGGGCGAAGATAACACGTTCGACCGCGGTGCGGTGGTATGATAGCCGGGCCCTCTCCTCGTTCCGCCCGCTGGCCGGATAGCAGCCTTCGGCCTTTTGCCATTTCTCAGAAAGCAGAATTCCGGCTCGGCCCGGGAAAGCGCTGGCAACAACGGAAAGGAAGGGGTCCATGTAGCTGCTGCGCCCGCCCACGGAGCAGCAGGTTCGGCATCTACTCAAAAAGAATCCACTTCTGATAACCACGCCGCAGCTAGGCAGCGTGTGGAATGGCCGAGAGCGGACCTTTTGGATATATAATCCGAGTCGAGAGTAGAGTGGAGGGAGCAGCCGTCTGATGGAAAACCACTTTCACGTTCGGTTCAGAGAGCACTTTTCTCGTAGAGAATGAATCGTTCCCTTTCGTTTGAATTCCCCCGCGGCGAATTCACCACTTTTGGGCCCTATCTCTTCCATCTCTCGAGCCCCGAAGAAACCCCCCTCCCCTTCGGACTCCATATCTCTTTTGACTCTATATATGTGGGCACCTGATATCTATGAGGGTTCACCCACCCCGGTGACAGCATTCCTTTCTATTGCGCCTAAAATCTCTATTTCTGCAAATATGTCACGTCTTTCTATTTATGGTTCCTATGGAGCTACATTGCAACAAATCCTCTTTTTCTGCAGCATTGCTTCTATGATCTTAGGAGCACTGGCCGCCATGGCCCAAACGAAAGTAAAAAGACCTCTAGCTCATAGTTCGATTGGACATGTAGGTTATATTCGTACTGGTTTATCATGTGGAACCATTGAAGGAATTCAATCACTACTAATTGGTATCTTTATTTATGCATCAATGACGATAGATGCATTCGCAATAGTTCCAGCATTACGGCAAACCCGTGTCAAATATATAGCGGATTTTGGCGCTCTAGCCAAAACGAATCCTATTTTGGCTATGACCTTCTCCATTACTATGTTCTCATACGCAGGAATACCCCCGTTAGCCGGCTTTTGTAGCAAATTCTATTTGTTCTTCGCCGCTTTGGGTTGTGGGGCTTACTTCCTAGCCCCAGTGGGAGTAGTGACTAGCGTTATAGGTCGTTGGGCGGCCGGAAGGTTGCCATGAGTCAGTCAGTGTGGGGGACCGAAGGCAGTTCTCCGTGCACCGGACACGTAGCTTACCGAAGCCGTTGCGACACGAATGGGAATGCATGCTACGAAAGAAAGGGTCGGGTCGGGGTATCCATCAACCGTCTACCTTGTACGAGCTTGTACGAGTCCACAATCACTACACGAGATGAACCTGGGTTTGGTGAATCGAAGTTGGCCTTAGGTGTAATAGGACTCCCAGTTACTGCGCGCGATCGTATACTGAGGTGCTCCCCGCCGGTTGTTGGAACGACGCGAGCCTGTCAAGTGGAGCCTTCGGAATGTCGACTCCACAGGCCTCTTTTCAGAAAGATGAAGGGACAGAGGTTACAAATTCCCCATCCCATTGGGGGCGGAAAACGAATCGACATCTCGATGTGATACAGCCCTTTCTATTTGAGTTGGGAAAGAACGGCGAAGTCCATCCGAACCGTCCAATGAAGAATAAGAGGAGAGCAAAGCGCCAATGGCGCGCGAAGCGCATGCGAAAGCAGAGAAAAGACAGTGTGGAGGAAGCTCATTCCCTTCGCTTCCTGGGCCCCAAGCTGCGCAGTGTTTCCTGGCCAATCAAGGATTTTGGGCTTCTTGCTCCTATAGCGGAAAGATGAAAGACAGAAGTCATGAAAAAAGTCTTTCTCTTTCTATATGAACATAGGTTTCTATATGAATAGAAAGAGAGATCCATCCATCTTGGATTTTGATCTCTTTTCATTCACTTTGTATAATCAAACGTTTGATTCAAAGAACTGCGCTTAGCGCCCCCCTCCCCGCTCATGAAACGGCTCTGCGGAAATGGATGGCAGAGGGTCCGTAGTACCCGAAGCACTGGAGTGATCCAGTAGCCGGGAAGGGGCCTAGAAGTGCCTACTACTACACCACACTACACTTGGCTCTACACATTGACAGAGCTCACCCCTGTCCAGTGTCTGGTAGAGCTAAGGGGAGGGGGGCTTCCATCCTTATTCCCCTTATCCCCATCTCCGCCCAGGCTAACGGGGCCTGACTGATTCTGGGGGGGGGGTTGAGCCTCGAGAAGCACTGTTGAGAGGAAGATCCCTTGCCCCTCTTCATTCTCTACAGGAGTCTCTGCCCACATGGAAGCGGGGCAAAGATGGAAGAGAAGGTAGCTTGCTTACCAAGCTTTCGGCCGGCCTCAAAATGACTCTATGTTAGCTATAGCCGCCTACTTCTAGTATAACGCACGCAAGCCTACTTATTCACACTTCTAATGAGGGGCGGGCCGGCGAGCACCATTAAGCTATCCGCACGGATAGCTGATAGAGTTCACCCTTGCGGAACCCCCTAGCTCGTTCTTCATCGGATTCCGTCTCGCGGTTTCTTTCCACTCATCGGATGATTACGTTCCGCACTTCTCGCTGTCGCTCTTTTCTCTATGGCACTCGCTGTCGCTTCGACGTCAAAGCACTCGCAAAGCTTTGCGTGTCATGTCACGAGCAAAGCACTCTGAACAAGAGGGCTTTGCTCTGACCTGAATCACTTCATCAGCTTCAGCAATTTGAAGTTGCGAGTGCTTTCTGAAAGAAGGGATCAAGGTTTGACGGATTGATGGAAAGGAAATGATGGAAAGGTCAGGACTAATGAGAATGATTGAGGAATGATTATGGAAGGACAGGACCCTTTTGAAAGGTCAGGACTCTGAAAGGTCAGGACTAATGAGAATGATTGAGGAAAAGTCAGAACTCACCTTATCAAAAAGGTCAAGACTGTCTTTCAAAGTCAGGACTAACCTGACCAAAAAGATCAAGACTGTCTTGAAAGATCAGAACTTCTTCTTCTTAAAAGGACAGGACCCTTTTGAAAGGTCAGGACTCATGACAATTGTATGCCATTAGTACTCACTTGACAAACAAATGCCATTAGTACTCACTTGACAACAAAATGCCATTAGTACTCACTTGACAACAAAATGCCATTAGTACTCACTTGACAAACAAATGCCATTTTCCATCAACAATGAGTACTCACCATACCAAAACAGGTCAGGACTGTCTTGAAAGGTCAGGACTCATTCTTCTTGAAAGGTCAGGACTCTTTTGAAAGGTCAGGACTCATTGCAATTGTATGCCATTAGTACTCACTTGACAACAAATTGTATGTCTCTCACTTGACAACAAAATGCCATTAGTACTTTCCATATGCCATTAGTACTCACTGTACAAACAAATGTCATTAGTACTCACCATACCAAACAAATGCCATTAGTGCTCACCATACCCAATTGGAATTGTATGCCATTATCCATCAAAAAAAGGAGATGCCATTATCCATCAACCAACATGGATTTTGGAAGGCATACAATTTGTTGTATGGAAAATGGCATCTTTTTGGTATAGTGAGTACTCATGTTGGTATGGTGAGCACTAATGGCATTTGTTTGTACAGTGAGTACTAATGGCATTTGTTTGTACAGTGAGTACTAATGGCATTTGTTTGTACAGTGAGTACTAATGGCATACAATTGCAATGAGTCTTCATCTTTCAAGAAGAATCAGTCCTGACCTTTCAAGACAGTCTTAACCTTTCCATTTTTGGTCAGGTGAGTACTAATGGCATACAATTGCAATTGGTCCTGTCCTTCCATCAAAAGTCCTGACCTTTCAAGACAGTCTTGACCTTTTTGGTAAGGTTAGTCCTGACTTTGAAAGACAGTCTTGACCTTTTTGATAAGGTCAGTCCTGACTGTGAAATACAGTCTTGACCAGAAGAATCAGTCCTGATCAGATAGTCTTGATCTTTTTGGTAAGGTTAGTCCTGACTTTGAAAGACAGTCTTGACCTTTTTGATAAGGTGAGTACTGATGACATACAAATGAGTCTTGTATGGTCAGGTGAGTACTAATGGCATACAATTGCAATTGGTCCTGTCCTTCCATAATCAGTCCTGACCTTTCAAGAAGAATGAGTCCTGACCTTTCAAGACAGTCTTGACCTTTTTGGTAAGGTAAGTACTGATTTCAAGACAGTCTTGACCTTTCAAGAAGAATCAGTCCTGACCTTTCAAGACAGTCTTGATCTTTTTGGTAAGGTCAGTCCTGACTGTGAAAGACAGTCTTGACCAGAAGAATCAGTCCTGATCAGATAGTCTTGATCTTTTTGGTAAGGTTAGTCCTGACTTTGAAAGACAGTCTTGACCTTTTTGATAAGGTGAGTACTGATGACATACAAATGAGTCTTGACCGACTCACCTGTTTTGGTATGGTGAGTACTCATTGTTGATGGAAAATGGCATTTGTTTGTCAAGTGAGTACTAATGGCATTTTGTTGTCAAGTGAGTACTAATGGCATTTTGTTGTCAAGTGAGTACTAATGGCATTTGTTTGTCAAGTGAGTACTAATGGCATACAATTGTCATGAGTCCTGACCTTTCAAAAGGGTCCTGTCCTTTTAAGAAGAAGAAGTTCTGATCTTTCAAGACAGTCTTGATCTTTTTGGTCAGGTTAGTCCTGACTTTGAAAGACAGTCTTGACCTTTTTGATAAGGTGAGTTCTGACTTTTCCTCAATCATTCTCATTAGTCCTGACCTTTCAGAGTCCTGACCTTTCAAAAGGGTCCTGTCCTTCCATAATCATTCCTCAATCATTCTCATTAGTCCTGACCTTTCCAGAGAGTCCTGACCTTTTCCTTTCCATGAGCTAATGCCATTCAAAGTTGCGAGTGTCCTTGGCTTTTCTTTTGTTTTTTGTTTTTTTGACTTTGTCAACGACAAAGGAGTTTCCAAAGGCGAACTGCCCCCTCCCCTTCTATAAAAAAAAACAGATAGTCAAAAGTTTCCGTCACTTTTCCAAAGGTTACCGAAGGAATTCAAGTAGCGACGAAAGGAGCCTCCTTTGATTCATTCTATGTCCTGCCCTCGGTACCGGATGGTGCTGGAGGACTCTCTTTTGCCGGTCTTTCTATATTATCACCATCCATTCCATACAATATAGTAGATCTTCACGAGCGTGAGTTCCGACCCAGCCCACATACGTTCGGTCGCGCGTGACTTCGGAACCTGCGTGTGGTATATATTCACATAGTTCACCCACTATAGGATACAACCTGATGTGTCATTCGCACGCAGGGCTAGGGCGGCGCCTAGACGGGATAACGACCCCCCGGCACACACACCCCGCCCAAATCAAAAGAGCCCTTCTTTCCTTAGCGAAAAGATTCTGGGGTTAGGAGCGTTTTCAAGTCTTTTCCTCGTCGTCGAGACGAAAAAGGTTCGACTGGGAAATGTGAGTCTGTTTTGTCCACTTTATCCATTCCCCTCTATCTCAATGAGAAAAAAGGAAGGCGAGCTTGCTTTGTTTGCTTCTGATTCCCGTGTTCGATCTCTTCCATCCAGACCCGAACCGCGCCGCCTCTCTCCTCGGATGTATCGAGAGATCTTGATCCGCTTCTCACCCCTTCGTAGAGCCGTGTATTGTATTTTAGTGATCCGAACCTGCCCGGAGCGAGCCCCCCAGAGAGGCAAGTGAAGTTGGTGAGCCGTATGATGGGCAACTATCTCCTGCGGTTCGGAGAGGACTCAGCAGTTAGTTAGTACCCCCTTGGTTTCGTTTTTTTTTCCTTTGTAGCGGGGTGGACCCTTTCACTCTATTTTATTATATACGCTTAGCGAAAAGAATGTTTCTTGATACACCTAGGACATGGATTCTATATGAACCAATGGATCGTGACAAGTCGTTACTACTAGCAATGACTTCCTCTTTCATTACTTCATCCTTTCCATATCCCTCTCCCTTGTTCTCAGTGACTCATCAAATGGCACTCAGTTCATATCTGTAAGTTCGATCATTGACAAGGTTCAAAGAAAGGGTAACCCGCAATTCGTCCCTTTGTGAGAGCACCCATTTCATTTCCATTGAGAAAGACTCGATTCCATGTCCAAACAAACCACATGCTAATCAATGGACATCTGCGAATGGTTGGAGAAAGGATTGGAAGGAGGGTTGTAATGATCGCTTTCCTCTCCAACTCCGTCGAGTGTCCGTAGAATGGTTGTAATGGGAATCCCAGAAAGTCGAATGGGCGAACCCCTCTTCTGCTCGATGGCTTGTGCTCTCTCGTTACCTCGCACGATCCGAAATGACAATGGCTCTTGTTCCCGGGGGCATCAAAAGGCCCACCTTTCCCAGGCCCATAGCAGTTCGAATAATGTACACCTTGCAATTGTGTATGACTGCAAAAAAAGTGCTTATAAAAGAAAGAAGAGTTGGAATGCTTTCGCTATAGTCGGGCCGCAGATAGATTCCGCCTTTCCCTCCTACCTTCCACTAGCTACCTTCCAAACGCTCGCTCTTGACACCTTGACATAAATTCTCAATTCGACCGATTTTGAAAAGCCTGTCGTTTGATTGGCTCAAGCTTCATTTAACATCAGTTAATATGCCAATAGCAAGCCTTCCCACCCACACAGACTTCCCTGTTCTCCCAAGGTCGGGGGATGTGCAATCCCGCCACCAGTGGAAGAGCAAGAACTGAAGGCTTCGCTTTCCGGGCTACTGCTAGCCGAGCTTGGAACAAAAAAGAAGGTGACTCACCAACTTCTGAGAAGAAAGATCCCCATCTGACAAAGAAAAAAGGCTTTCTTTATCGGGTACTTTGACTTTTCAATCGGTACGTCTTTCTCACCTCCAGAAGTCTTGAAGGAAGGGGAGTACTGAGCAGCTTGAGACACTTCAGTAGCATAAGGAAGATCAGCAATAGAACCTGCAGCCTCTTTCGCAACTCGAGGAGATGCCACGCTTGTGAAAGAGTTTGAGTAGCCTAGTCTGACTGAACTTCCTTTCCTGAAGGTCAAGCAAGCTGGGAAGCGAAAGCGGTCCATCTGAGTAGTCAATTACCTTAGCAAGAACTTTCAGGTGACAGTAGGAAGCCAAGCAAAAACTTCTCTTCCTCCACCACCGGTTAGTTAGAATACCAAAAGCAGATAGGATCAGAGCTGCTACGGTTAGAGCTGATTCTACTCTCACATTTGAAGTCGAAGCAGAGGGCATAGAGTCACCGACTCAAGCAAGCCAGGAGCTCAATCAGGTTCAAAGGCGTCGAACAAGAAAGCAATCCATTCTTGCTCTTCTTTGTTAGCAGCAGATTCTTCTTCAATTGCGACAGGAGTCTGATTTCTTTCATCTGCATCTGACACCGGGAGCTTCGTCAAGAACAATAACAGCAGTCAATCCACTAAGAAAGGCACTAATAGCTATTCACTCACCAACAACAGCGTATATGCGATTTTTTCATTCTTTTTTTTTTGAGTTGAGCATCCCACCCATATCCCGGTCAAGGCTATCAACCGATTCTTTCCTCTTTCCTGCTCTTGCCTTGTTAGCCTGGTCAGACGAATCTGTTGACTTCTTGAGAGTTCTCTTTCTGACCGTAATCTCCGGCAATTGATCGAGCTCTCTGCTGTGCTCTTCAACAATTCTGTGTCAGTCAAGCTTCTCGGTCCTATAATCTCTCAGAGGCATCAGCTTAGTGAGTTTGCTCTTTCTTGAGTTGCCTATCCTGGTCTGCTAGTTCCTCTCTTTGATGCTAAGGACCTCGCTTGAACTGGAATCTTGTGAAGAAGGTCCCCTTCAAGCGCGATGATAGTCAGTCTTCAGTTTTTTACGATGCCATCTTTATGAGACCAGACCGGAACGTGAACGTCTCTGCCAGTATTGCTGATACAGGGGTGGTTCCATGCATGACTTGACTGAAAAGATCCACCACTCTATCTAACATCCACATAACCCAAGGCTTTGGGGAAGAGTACTAACCCATAGATCGCCAGTGCCATAATTTGCATGCCTGCATCATCGTCTGGGTGCTGTTCAACAAAGGTCTGCAGGAATTCCGAGGATACACATTGCCCCTGACACCTTTCTTTCTCCTATTGCTACTGCTATTGATACTGATACTGCTTCCTTTTTTTTGTGTTCCTTCTTTTCTGATTCTGAGCGAGCTCATCGACACGGACAAGTGGACAAATTCATGCCTGACGAGTCAGCAAGAGTCCCGTCATCTCGTGCAAATGAGGGGAAATAGATAGAGGCAGAGAAGGGTCCGAAGGTGCTCAGGACAAATGCCAAACCAAATGCACAGAAGAAGCTCTGCAGATGAATTCCCGGTGCATGTCTTCTTGTTCTCGAAAGCACTCCCAGTCTCTCCCGGGCGAGCTCGACGGGCATGGTAGCCAAGAGAGAAAGGCAGGTAATGGCAATTTAATGATCTGTCTTTCCTGAGCTAGTAGCTAGTGGCATATCGATAATTGGAAAGGATTATGGAAAGGTTATGGAATTTCTGGAAAGGAAAGGAGATTGATGGAAAGGTCAGGACTTTCTGGAAAGGTCAGGACTTTCTGGAAAGGTCAGGACTAATGAGAATGATTGAGGAATGATTATGGAAGGACAGGACCCTTTTGAAAGGTCAGGACTCTGAAAGGTCAGGACTAATGAGAATGATTGAGGAAAAGTCAGAACTCACCTTATCAAAAAGGTCAAGACTGTCTTTCAAAGTCAGGACTAACCTGACCAAAAAGATCAAGACTGTCTTGAAAGATCAGAACTTCTTCTTCTTAAAAGGACAGGACCCTTTTGAAAGGTCAGGACTCATGACAATTGTATGCCATTAGTACTCACTTGACAAACAAATGCCATTAGTACTCACTTGACAACAAAATGCCATTAGTACTCACTTGACAACAAAATGCCATTAGTACTCACTTGACAAACAAATGCCATTTTCCATCAACAATGAGTACTCACCTTTTTTGAAAGATCAAGACTATCTGATCAGGACTGATTCTTCTGGTCAAGACTGTATTTCACAGTCAGGACTGACCTTACCAAAAAGGTCAAGACTGTCTTGAAAGGTCAGGACTCATTCTTCTTGAAAGGTCAGGACTCTGAAAGGTCAGGACTAATGAGAATGATTGAGGAATGACCATAAAGGACTCATTCTTCTTGAAAGGTCAGGACTCTTTTGAAAGGTCAGGACTCATTGCAATTGTATGCCATTAGTACTCACTTGACAACAAATTGTATGCCATTAGTACTCACTTGACAACAAAATGCCATTAGTACTCACTTGACAACAAAATGCTATTAGTACTCACTTGACAACAAATTATATGCCATTTTCCATCAACAATGAGTACTCACCATACCAAAAAAGGTGAGGACTGTTTTGAAAGGTCAAGACTCATTTGTATGTCATTAGTACTCACCATACCAAAAAGGTGAGGACTCTCTGGAAAGGTCAGGACTAATGAGAATGATTGAGGAATGATTATGGAAGGACAGGACCCTTTTGAAAGGTCAGGACTCATGACAATTGTATGCCATTAGTACTCACTTGACAACAAAATGCCATTAGTACTCACTTGACAAACAAATGCCATTTTCCATCAACAATGAGTACTCACCTTTTTTGAAAGATCAAGACTATCTTGAAAGATCAGGACTGATTCTTCTGGTCAAGACTGTCTTTCACAGTCAGGACTGACCTTACCAAAAAGGTCAAGACTGTCTGGAAAGGTCAGGACTCATTCTTCTTGAAAGGTCAGGACTCTGAAAGGTCAGGACTAATGAGAATGATTGAGGAATGACCATACAGGACTCATTCTTCTTGAAAGGTCAGGACTCTTTTGAAAGGTCAGGACTCATTGCAATTGTATGCCATTAGTACTCACTTGACAACAAATTGTATGCCATTAGTACTCACTTGACAACAAAATGCCATTAGTACTCACTTGACAACAAAATGCTATTAGTACTCACTTGACAACAAATTATATGCCATTTTCCATCAACAATGAGTACTCACCATACCAAGAAAGGTGAGGACTTTCCGGTCAGGACTCATTCTTCTTGAAAGGTCAGGACTCATTGCAATTGTATGCCATTAGTACTCACTTGACAACAAATTGTATGTCTCTCACTTGACAAACAAATGCCATTAGTACTTTCCATATGCCATTAGTACTCACTGTACAAACAAAATGCCATTAGTACTCACTATACCAACATGAGTACTCACTATACCAACAAAATGCCATTTTCCATACCAACAGGACTAATGACAAGTGTATGCCATTAGTACTTTTGAAGGAAAAGAAAAAGCAAAAGGGCAATTGTATGCCATTAGTATTGACTATTACATAAAGAAGTATGCCATTAGTGCTCACCATACCAAGAATTGTATGCTATTAGTACTGACTATCCAAAAAATGGAAAGGTGATGTCAAGGTTATGGAAAGGAAAGGCAAAATGGCATACAATTGCCATTTCCATAATTGCAATTGTATGCCATTTTCAATATAAAAAGTGCAATTGTATGCCATTAATGCTTCCATAATGGCATACAATTGCCATTTCCATAATTGCAATTAGATGCCATTAGTGCTAACCATACAAAAATATGCCTCGTCTCGAAGAGAAAGGTTAAAATCCCTAAAGCAATTCCGGTAATCAGAGCTATCGGCATTACCGCTGTGGGAGGGACGGAAGAACTCCTTGCCCTAAGACTGACTGAAGAAGATGGCATCAAGCCCGATTGAATCCGACTTCTATGAGCAGACGATTACTGAACACTTTCAACAGAATGTCTTTTGCGGCAGTGACTCTTTCCGGTGAAGAGTCGCTTTCCCTGTTAATGTACCCGGTCTAGTCTCTAGAGGTTCCTCAAATGTAATCGCTAGCAGAGAGATCAGAAGCTACGGCATTACCACCGGTCTTTGCTATTGGAGCTGTTAGCCCATTTTCATCAGAATATGCTCTGACTGTTGGAGAATACCATGCAATCAGACTTGTTTGGCATCTCGCCTTTCCGGATCCTCGCACATAGAATGGAAGAATCCACTGTTAGGCGCTTTTAAGCCCTCTTTGTTGAAGGAATTTAATCAGAAGCATCTAATGCCATGTTTCTTGTTACAGAATTTGCAGCTATTGAATCAGCGGGCACTCTTGTTTACGTGAATGCACGAATAGCTTGTTTTGCGGGATAAAGCTCTTTAGCGGGATCCACTTTGAATTCTATGGGGATAGAAGAATCTGATTTTGTCCATGTCCCTCCACTCCGGGACCAGGAGCATCCGATTATCCCATTTCAGAAGATTTGCCGACATTCTATAGAATAGTAGAACACCCACGCACATAGAACAGGATTCGAAGGCTAGTCTCTGACGAAACTGCTGATTCAATTGCGAAAACAGCTGTTCGAGAAGGGACATAGCCAACCGCTGAAACTCTTGTTTCAATGACCCTTGATGGGATCGGACTGATCTTCTTCAATTTGAAGTTGACTCTTTCTCAACAGGGCACTCTAGTGGCACTGTCACAAACCCATCTCTTGCCAACATCTGTGCATTTGTCCAATACAAACCTCCATCTGCAGCTCCCTCACAGCTTGAAATTGATCCTTCCTCCCTATTCTATCAAACAATGTCTTGACATTTGCACATCATTTGCATGCCTGCTTTCCTTCCCCATGTGCAAGAAGTTCCTTAACAACCTACTAGAGCCCTTCCTCAGGGAACCTTGGGGCATCCGCTGAAACCAACCCTTTGCACTGTCACAACCCATTCAAAGAGCGTTGATCTCGCAACATCTGTAAAAAAAAGAACCGTTGTCCAGCAAAAGGAGCTAGCAATCTCATGTACTCCGCTTCGTCCCTTGAATCACGTGCATATAGGAATCTCATTCATCACTCACGCAACCTTTCCTTTGGTAGCCTTTGGAAAAGTTGGATCGGAGACTATCAAACAGTCTCTTTTTTCTTGGGATAACCAATATCAAGATTCCCTCTGGCGGGGAAGGCGCAAACAGTGGATTCCGTGCATTCATTTGTTCTTGCAAACATCCTTTTTGTTTGTCCTAACTGCGCATTTGAAGCTTCTTCTATCAAAGAGCTTGGGCATCCTTCGATGAGTGGGTCCGGAAAGAGACTGAAGGCATCCCTATGTGGTTAACATTTCCCTGAGGTGCCTTTTTTGGTATTAATGTGATAGTCAGTACTAATGGCATACAATTGCAATTTCTCCTACCTTCACAAAGACTAATGGCATGTAATGTCATAGTAAATACTAATGACATACAATTGCCCTTTTGCTTTTTCTTTTCCTTCAAAAGTACTAATGGCATTTGTTTGCACAGTGAGTACTAATGGCATTTGTTTGTCAAGTGAGTACTAATGGCATTTGTTTGTCAAGTGAGTACTAATGGCATTTGTTTGTCAAGTGAGTACTAATGGCATTTGTTTGTCAAGTGAGTACTAATGGCATTTGTTTGTCAAGTGAGTACTAATGGCATACAATTGTCATGAGTCCTGACCTTTCAAAAGGGTCCTGTCCTTTTAAGAAGAAGAAGTTCTGATCTTTCAAGACAGTCTTGATCTTTTTGGTAAGGTTAGTCCTGACTTTGAAAGACAGTCTTGACCTTTTTGATAAGGTGAGTTCTGACTTTTCCTCAATCATTCTCATTAGTCCTGACCTTTCAGAGTCCTGACCTTTCAAGAAGAATGAGTCCTGACCTTTCAAGACAGTCTTGACCTTTCAAGAAGAATGAGTCCTGACCTTTCAAGACAGTCTTGATCTTTTTGGTAAGGTCAGTCCTGACTGTGAAATACAGTCTTGACCAGAAGAATCAGTCCTGATCAGATAGTCTTGATCTTTTTGGTAAGGTTAGTCCTGACTTTGAAAGACAGTCTTGACCTTTTTGATAAGGTGAGTACTGATGACATACAAATGAGTCTTGTATGGTCAGGTGAGTACTAATGGCATACAATTGCAATTGGTCCTGTCCTTCCATAATCAGTCCTGACCTTTCAAGACAGTCTTGACCTTTCCAGAAGAATCAGTCCTGACCTTTCAAGACAGTCTTGACCTTTTTGGTAAGGTCAGTCCTGACCTTGAAATACAGTATTGACCAGAAGAATCAGTCCTGATCAGATAGTCTTGATCTTTTTGGTAAGGTTAGTCCTGACTTTGAAAGACAGTCTTGACCTTTTTGATAAGGTCAGTACTGATTTCAAGACAGTCTTGACCTTTCCATTTTTGGTCAGGTGAGTACTAATGGCATACAATTGCAATTGGTCCTGTCCTTCCATCAAAAGTCCTGACCTTTCAAGACAGTCTTGACCTTTTTGGTAAGGTCAGTCCTGACTGTGAAATACAGTCTTGACCAGAAGAATCAGTCCTGATCAGATAGTCTTGATCTTTTTGGTAAGGTTAGTCCTGACTTTGAAAGACAGTCTTGACCTTTTTGATAAGGTGAGTACTGATGACATACAAATGAGTCTTGATGGTCATTCCTCAATCATTCTCATTAGTCCTGACCTTTCAGAGTCTTGACCTTTCAAGAAGAATCAGTCCTGACCTTTCAAGACAGTCTTGACCTTTCCATTTTTGGTCAGGTGAGTACTAATGGCATACAATTGCAATTGGTCCTGTCCTTCCATCAAAAGTCCTGACCTTTCAAGACAGTCTTGACCTTTTTGGTCAGGTTAGTCCTGACTGTGAAAGACAGTCTTGACCTTTTTGATAAGGTCAGTCCTGACTGTGAAAGACAGTCTTGACCTTTTTGATAAGGTGAGTACTAATGGCATACAATTGCAATTGGTCCTGTCCTTCCATAATCAGTCCTGACCTTTCAAGAAGAATGAGTCCTGACCTTTCAAGACAGTCTTGACCTTTCCATTTTTGGTCAGGTGAGTACTAATGGCATACAATTGCAATTGGTCCTGTCCTTCCATCAAAAGTCCTGACCTTTCAAGACAGTCTTGATCTTTTTGGTAAGGTCAGTCCTGACTGTGAAATACAGTCTTGACCAGAAGAATCAGTCCTGATCAGATAGTCTTGATCTTTTTGGTAAGGTTAGTCCTGACTTTGAAAGACAGTCTTGACCTTTTTGATAAGGTGAGTACTGATGACATACAAATGAGTCTTGTATGGTCAGGTGAGTACTAATGGCATACAATTGCAATTGGTCCTGTCCTTCCATAATCAGTCCTGACCTTTCAAGACAGTCTTGACCTTTCAAGAAGAATCAGTCCTGACCTTTCAAGACAGTCTTGACCTTTTTGGTAAGGTCAGTCCTGACCTTGAAATACAGTCTTGACCAGAAGAATCAGTCCTGATCTTTCAAGATAGTCTTGATCTTTCAAAAAAGGTCAGTACTGATTTCAAGACAGTCTTGACCTTTCAAGAAAAATCAGTCCTGACCTTTCAAGACAGTCTTGACCTTTCAAGAAGAATCAGTCCTGACCTTTCAAGACAGTCTTGACCTTTTTGGTAAGGTTAGTCCTGACTTTGAAAGACAGTCTTGACCTTTTTGATAAGGTCAGTCCTGACTTTGAAAGACAGTCTTGACCTTTCAAGAAGAATCAGTCCTGATCTTTCAAGATAGTCTTGATCTTTCAAAAAAGGTGAGTACTGATGACATACAAATGAGTCTTGACCTTTCAAAACAGTCTTCACCTTTCAAGAAGAATCAGTCCTGACCTTTCAAGACAGTCTTGATCTTTTTGGTAAGGTCAGTCCTGACTGTGAAATACAGTCTTGACCAGAAGAATCAGTCCTGATCAGATAGTCTTGATCTTTTTGGTAAGGTTAGTCCTGACTTTGAAAGACAGTCTTGACCTTTTTGATAAGGTGAGTACTGATGACATACAAATGAGTCTTGACCTTTCAATCAAGTCCTGATCTTTCCATAATTCATCCTGACCTTTCAATAACATCCATCCCGTCATTCCTTATTGCGCACTTCGGTTTGAATCAGAATCGGAGCAATCTCTAGTTTCGAATCTAGTCTCGGCATCAATCCCAGTCCCTTAGTCAAAGCCTTCAAGCTCAATCCCAAAAAAAAGCTCTAGTCCTAGAAAAAGACTTCAAAGAAGTAGCTCGTGGAACTGAGTTCCGCTAACTGCTTCTTGCTAACAAAGCTGTCAAATTCAATGAATGTGTTTGCGTTCTCTCTTCTTAGTCTACGATTATCCCTGCTCTTCCTCAGATGTGGATATCTTGACCTGGTCGAAAGTAGAAATGTGTGACGGTCATTCCTTCAAGAAATAGCAGTTGATTCTCAGAGACCGTATTCAAGAGTTGCCAAAGAGGCCTTCCTCACAGCGCATTCTGTGCCATTGATTCTAGCACACCGGATGAATGTGCAGCTGATTTCGATTGAATAAGAGGAAGAGCTTCTATTTCACCAACTGCGTCTACGCATTCACCAACAAGGACCGGGTAGACATGAAGTCAAGTCAGAGCCCCCACGACAATTATCATTGCCTTCATCACCAACTACTCGTACTCCCATACCGGTCACACCAGTCAAGTCAGAAGGTCAGGCAGATTCTAAAGCTGCTGATTCTAGCACACCGGAAACCCTCACAGTCAGAGTGGATAGGCTGACATCGGTGAATTTCACACTTTCCTATTTTCGATGCAGCGGGAACGCTCACTCTAACAACGGCACCAACGGATACTGTCACAGCAAATTTCAGTGCTAATCCAGCAACTGCGGTTAGTGATTCAATTGCCAGGCCTCTACCACCGGTTATCAGACCCGGATCTCCTCAACGCAGACGCTCTTGGCATAGAAGCTGTCTGTATTTCCGCTCTTTGTCTGACCGGTGCTTGAGCCATATCTTTTGTTTGCCTTTGCCTACCTGCTGTTGGTGTAAGCGTCACCGATCTGACTGCTATCGAATCAGCTCTTGGGAATATCATGAATAAAGAAGAATGAAGCCAATGCTGGTGGTTCAGGAACAGAAGAGGTTGTTCAAAAAAAAAGGGATTGACCTCAGGCAAGGTTGACTGATCCTGGATGAAGGTGTCTCAGGAAGAGAATACGCTGTTTGAGTCAGGGAAGTGGTGCTGCTTGGAAAGACAGAAGGCAGTGAGCGAGCCGTAGGCGAGCGGATGAGGACAGATCAGTAGTTTCTCCCATGCTTTTGTTGGTAAACAAACCACAGTGAACTATGACTACTCGTACAGGAATTCTTTCTGGAGGGAATTTTTGCTTATTCAGATATATCATGATCCCGCCCCGCCGAATTTTCTTTTTTGATGAAGACAGTTTGAATTCCAGTGAGACATCTCTGTCAAGCAATACGTCCGTCACTTCATCTCAAAATTCAGTCGAACAGTCCACCACCACTATTGAGGATTATACTTATAGTAGTGAATCCTCATCTAGTCTTTCGGGAACTTTTGATCCATTTTCTAGTATTATGGATTTTGCTTCTGATCCTAGTCTGATTTCTTCTGCTTATTATGGCATTTTTGAAGATCACCCTGGACTGAATCCTTTCAGTGAGCGGGTCGTCGAGATGCAATGCTTCATTCGCGAGAAATTGGAAGAATTAGTGAATGCGGCGGGGTATCAAGATCGGTTTCAGGATCCCGAGGATATGCTAGCTGCGGCCGAATATTTACATGGCGAAAGCCAGGATTTGGGTTTTCTTGAAAGTCTTGTCAATGATTTAGAAACAGCGGGGATCGGAAGTGAGGCCTTTCAGTATGCCGTTCCACCGATCTCCAGCCCACTGGAGCAATTTGCCATTCCCCCATTTCTGGATATTCATATTGGAAACTTTTCTTTCTCATTCACAAATCCATCTTTGTTCATGCTGCTGACTATCAGTTTGGTCCTGCTTCTGGTTCATTTGGTTACTAAAAACGGAGGAGGAAACTCAGTACCAAATGCTTGGCAATCCTTGGTAGAGCTGATTCATGATTTCGTGCCGAACCCGGTGAACGAACAAATAGGTGGTCTTTCCGGAAATGTTCAACAAAAGTTTTTCCCTCGCATCTCGGTCACTTTTACTTTTTCGTTATTTCGTAATCCCCAGGGTATGATACCTTATAGCTTCACAGTGACAAGTCATTTTATCATTACTTTGGGTCCCTCATTTCCTCTTTTTATTGGCATTACTATAGTGGGATTTCAAAGAAATGGGCTTCATTTTTTAAGCTTCTCATTACCCGCAGGAGTCCCACTGCCGTTAGCACCTTTCTTAGTACTCCTTGAGCCAATCCCTCATTGTTTTCGCGCATTAAGCTCAGGAATACGTTTATTTGCTAATATGATGGCCGGTCATAGTTCAGTCAAGATTTTAAGTGGGTCCGCTTGGACTATGCTATGTATGAATAATCTCTTCTATTTCATAGGAGATCTTGGTCCTTTATTTATAGTTCTTGCATTAACCGGTCCGGAATTAGGTGTAGCTATATCACAAGCTCATGTTTCTACGATCTCAATCTGTATTTACTTGAATGATGCTACAAATCTCCATCAAAGAATAGATGAATTGAATGATTTGTTTATAATTGAACAAAAACACAAAAAAATCTGTTTTGATTTGATTGATGGGACACTATTGGCAGGGCAGAAAAAAAGGCCCTAAGATGGTTTGATCCTTCCCCTCCGGTCATTTTGTCGGAGGTTCCCGCTTCTCATCCCACGCACGGGGGTTCTTCCATCAATCAAGCTCAGTCTCCCCGTCTCTTCAGCAACAACCAATCCCTGGTCTCTTCGCAACAAGTCCTCTCCCCTTTCCCGGAACAAAGGGTCTCTTGGGCGGGCAGGATGGCGCCTAGACTCGGTCAATTGAGTCCACTGCGGGGACTGGCACTGGATCCGGCCGCAGGTGGATTTGCTATTGGTGGCACACGGTCCCTGGATATGGAACTGGTCAGGGAACGAATGGGCGCGGGAGGCAGGACCCTTCGAATGTACTGGAATGGATCTGTCTCTCTAACGGGACTGGAGAAGGATATGCTGGGTCATCAACCGGGACTGGAACGGGCGGAGCAGGATCTCCGTTGGATTGATTGGGCCCCCAACAGGAATGTGGTCGTCTAGGTCGTACCTGCGGAAAGAGACGGTGGACCCCTAACCATCGATTGGACCGAAACCAATCGAAGCCATGCGATCGATCGAGCTACCCACATCCACTTTGACTCAACTCAATTGGAACGTACCAATTCCTACAATCCATAGGACTCCGGTCCGACCGGCCAGAAACTAGCCACTCTTTCTATCCTCTGGCTCCGACCATTTTGCCTACATATCCCCGGGTCTACGTGGATCGGAACTGTATGAAGTGGTGGACCGGGAAAAAGACCCTGCTAGTTCGAACCAGAGCTTGACACGTATTGGGCTAGTCTCGCCGCACCCGGCTTGTTGTTACGGGGGGTCGCGAAGCTTTGGAAAAAGACAAAATGGAAAAGCCCAGAAGCACCAACCAAGGTTTTTGGGATCCAACCGAGCATGAGTGGGGAACTTCACTGAACTCACTATAGATCTTCCTTCCGCTCCGACCCCTTCCATCCTTCCTTCCGAAGGAACGAACGCAGGTTCTCTTGCTTTTTGGGTCAGGCCAAAGCCGCTGTCGCTGTCTCCGGAGTGATGGTCCCAGCTCCCAGCATCGCGTATTCATTCCATTCTATCAATAGAAGGGCCTTCCATCTGACCTTTTTGGATCCTGACTTTTCCATAATGAGTCCTGACCTTTCAAGATAGTCATTGACCCCAAACGCAGTGGTTTGATCGCAAAATGCGTGTGGCAGGTTGCTCGCTTGGCTCACGAAGCCGTTCGAGGTGGAGTGGAGCGGGGCGCTTGAAAGAATCCGTCGATTTCCATATGGAGCGTCCATTAGACGGAGGGACCGGATTCGGGGAATCGAGCAGCAAGCAAGCTCTCAAAAACGTGGCTTGGCATTGTGTTCGGAAGCATTAGTACCTCGTATGCCCACGTGATAGTGGTGTCCCTCTCTGCGGTTCGGCTCTTTCGAAACGAGGAGTTCCTTGCGGCATAGACATACTCCCAGATGGCATATGGCGTGACCGCCTGTGGGGCCATTCGGCACAACGGAGAGTGATGTCTCGAGGACCCTTCCAGAAAACTGGTATTATCAAGGCCATTCTTCTCCCATTGCTTCCGCTGCTGCCTCTCGGTGAGCATAATCATGGAAATCAGACTCGTCCGGTCTTTCTATTCGACTTGTGCCCGATCATTGCTTCAGAGACGATTCAACAACAGATCTGGCTCCGCGGATCTAGCTGGTGTGAGGATGGAAATATACAGGAGTTGGTAGGGGTGGGTGCACCCCCCATCAATCAGACCTCCGCGGCCTCCCCATCTTGATCTATTCCCGTCCCGCCTCCCATATTCACGGGGGCAAGGTCAAGCTCTACGTAACACCCCTATCCGTCCCTTCTTGATGAGTAGCGGATCAATTACTGACCACTAGCCGGCCTCCTTTTTCCTCTCATTAGAAGAAGGATCTATTGACTTGTTTATTGATCTTCTTTCCATAAGAAAAGAAAAACCGACCATCTTCATTCCACCTATCTTCATCCAATCCCACTAGTTCCGGAGGGTCCCAATCCCTTCCTCATCCCCCGGCCGGGGGACAGACATTGGAACATCCACACCCACCATTACCATTCAGAGTACCGCTCGTGCACCCAGCTAATCATACGGAACCCTTCCCTCATCTCTTCGGACGGACCGAGAAAGAACTAGGCTGGACATTTCCAGATGCCCTGGCTCGAACAAAGACGACCTAGGAAGATCGACCGCCTACCTTCGAGCTAGCGACAAACTATGGAAACGGATTTGCTTGCTCGCTCGTTGGTTTCCCTTCCAGAACCATTGATTCATTGCATTTCTCCACTGTCCTCGCTCTTGACCTTCAACACGTCTTGAATGATAGACTGTTGACGGTGGGGAATGGGACCGGCGAGTCAACCTTCCGGTTTCCGTTTCCCTCACACGAGGTGGCCTACCTCGTCTCATTCCTGCCTTGAATCTAAAATGAAGAGGAGGGCGTTCAGGCTTTCCTGGGGCCTCAGGACCGGCGTCAGGACTGGTACTTTCATATGCATGTCAGGAGCGCATTCACGAGCACTAGCTTTCCTGGCTTGGGGGAGTCTTTCAGTAAGCTATCCCACTAATGCAATTCGATGCTTCCTGCGTCGAAGGAAAGTTCCCTCAAAGCCCCTTATCGAGACACTCTTTCTTAGTCCCTTTGCCTTCTCCTTTTCGATGCAATCTCTTTTTTCCCCTTAGATGTCACTTCCTCTATCAAAGAAAAGAGCGTTCCATCAGGAAAGAAAGTCAGCCAAGGAAAGGAAGAACTGCACTTCTAAGCTGGCATAAGGGAACGAGTGAAGCGAAAGCGAAGCGAGTGCGCCAACACAAAGCACTAGGAAGAGAATGCAAGTTGGGAAGGATGATGGAAAGGAAAGGCAAAATGGCAATTCTTTAGGAAAAGTCAGGACTGTTTTTAAGGGTCAAGACTAATGAGAATGATTGAGGAATGATTATGGAAGGACAGGACCCTTTTGAAAGGTCAGGACTCTGACAGGTCAGGACTAATGAGAATGATTGAGGAAAAGTCAGAACTCACCTTATCAAAAAGGTCAAGACTGTCTTTCACAGTCAGGACTAACCTTACCAAAAAGATCAAGACTGTCTTGAAAGATCAGAACTTCTTCTTCTTAAAAGGACAGGACCCTTTTGAAAGGTCAGGACTCATGACAATTGTATGCCATTAGTACTCACTTGACAAACAAATGCCATTAGTACTCACTTGACAACAAAATGCCATTAGTACTCACTTGACAACAAAATGCCATTAGTACTCACTTGACAAACAAATGCCATTTTCCATCAACAATGAGTACTCACCTTATCAAAAAGGTCAAGACTGTCTTTCAAAGTCAGGACTGACCTTATCAAAAAGGTCAAGACTGTCTTTCAAAGTCAGGACTAACCTTACCAAAAAGGTCAAGACTGTCTTGAAAGGTCAGGACTGATTCTTCTGGAAAGGTCAAGACTGTCTTGAAAGGTCAGGACTGATTATGGAAGGACAGGACCAATTGCAATTGTATGCCATTAGTACTCACCTGACCATACAAGACTCATTTGTATGTCATCAGTACTCACCTTATCAAAAAGGTCAAGACTGTCTTTCAAAGTCAGGACTAACCTTACCAAAAAGATCAAGACTATCTGATCAGGACTGATTCTTCTGGTCAAGACTGTATTTCACAGTCAGGACTGACCTTACCAAAAAGATCAAGACTGTCTTGAAAGGTCAGGACTTTTGATGGAAGGACAGGACCAATTGCAATTGTATGCCATTAGTACTCACCTGACCAAAAATGGAAAGGTCAAGACTGTCTTGAAAGGTCAGGACTCATTCTTCTTGAAAGGTCAGGACTTTCCGGTCAGGACTCATTCTTCTTGAAAGGTCAGGACTCTTTTGAAAGGTCAGGACTCATTGCAATTGTATGCCATTAGTACTCACTTGACAACAAATTGTATGTCTCTCACTTGACAACAAAATGCCATTAGTACTTTCCATATGCCATTAGTACTCACTGTACAAAAATATGCCATTTTCCATCAAAAATTAGTACTGACTCTCACAAAAATTGAAAGGAAAGCAAGGCCCTCAGGCTTATGGAATTGATGCTTTCCAGCGCTAGGCCCCTTATGGAAAGGAAATGATGGAAAGGAAAGACAATTATGGAAAGGTCAGGACTCTCTGGAAAGGTCAGGACTAATGAGAATGATTGAGGAATGATTATGGAAGGACAGGACCCTTTTGAAAGGTCAGGACTCTGACAGGTCAGGACTAATGAGAATGATTGAGGAAAAGTCAGAACTCACCTTATCAAAAAGGTCAAGACTGTCTTTCACAGTCAGGACTAACCTTACCAAAAAGATCAAGACTGTCTTGAAAGATCAGAACTTCTTCTTCTTAAAAGGACAGGACCCTTTTGAAAGGTCAGGACTCATGACAATTGTATGCCATTAGTACTCACTTGACAAACAAATGCCATTAGTACTCACTTGACAACAAAATGCCATTAGTACTCACTTGACAAACAAATGCCATTAGTACTCACTTGACAAACAAATGCCATTTTCCATCAACAATGAGTACTCACCATACCAAAACAGGTGAGTCGGTCAAGACTCATTTGTATGTCATCAGTACTCACCATACCAAACAGGTCAGGACTCACCTTACCATACAAGACTCATTTGTATGTCCATACCAAACAGGTCAGGACTTTCCGGTCAAGACTCATTTGTATGTCATCAGTACTCACCATACCAAAAAGATGAAGACTAATTGCAATTGTATGCCATTAGTACTCACTGTACAAACAAATGCCATTAGTACTCACTATACCAACATGAGTACTCACCATACCAAAACAATGCCATTAGTGCTCCCAATGGCAATTGTATGCCATTAGTGTTCACACAAATGGAAAGGAAAAGGTCAGGACTCTCTGGAAAGGTCAGGACTAATGAGAATGATTGAGGAATGATTATGGAAGGACAGGACCCTTTTGAAAGGTCAGGACTCTGAAAGGTCAGGACTAATGAGAATGATTGAGGAAAAGTCAGAACTCACCTTATCAAAAAGGTCAAGACTGTCTTTCACAGTCAGGACTAACCTTACCAAAAAGATCAAGACTGTCTTGAAAGATCAGAACTTCTTCTTCTTAAAAGGACAGGACCCTTTTGAAAGGTCAGGACTCATGACAATTGTATGCCATTAGTACTCACTTGACAAACAAATGCCATTAGTACTCACTTGACAACAAAATGCCATTAGTACTCACTTGACAACAAAATGCCATTAGTACTCACTTGACAAACAAATGCCATTTTCCATCAACAATGAGTACTCACCTTATCAAAAAGGTCAATACTGTATTTCACAGTCAGGACTGACCTTATCAAAAAGGTCAAGACTGTCTTTCAAAGTCAGGACTAACCTGACCAAAAAGGTCAAGACTGTCTTGAAAGGTCAGGACTGATTCTTCTTGAAAGGTCAAGACTGTCTTGAAAGGTCAGGACTGATTATGGAAGGACAGGACCAATTGCAATTGTATGCCATTAGTACTCACCTGACCATACAAGACTCATTTGTATGTCATCAGTACTCACCTTATCAAAAAGGTCAAGACTGTCTTTCAAAGTCAGGACTGACCTTACCAAAAAGATCAAGACTATCTGATCAGGACTGATTCTTCTGGTCAAGACTGTATTTCACAGTCAGGACTGACCTTACCAAAAAGATCAAGACTGTCTTGAAAGGTCAGGACTTTTGATGGAAGGACAGGACCAATTGCAATTGTATGCCATTAGTACTCACCTGACCAAAAATGGAAAGGTCAAGACTGTCTTGAAAGGTCAGGACTCATTCTTCTTGAAAGGTCAGGACTGATTATGGAAGGACAGGACCAATTGCAATTGTATGCCATTAGTACTCACCTTATCAAAAAGGTCAAGACTGTCTTTCACAGTCAGGACTGACCTTACCAAAAAGGTCAAGACTGTCTTGAAAGGTCAGGACTGATTCTTCTTGAAAGGTCAAGACTCTGAAAGGTCAGGACTAATGAGAATGATTGAGGAAAAGTCAGAACTCACCTTACCATACAAGACTCATTTGTATGTCATCAGTACTCACCATACCAAAAAGATGAAGACTGTTTTGAAAGGTCAAGACTCATTTGTATGTCATCAGTACTCACCTTATCAAAAAGGTCAAGACTGTCTTTCAAAGTCAGGACTAACCTTACCAAAAAGATCAAGACTATCTGATCAGGACTGATTCTTCTGGTCAAGACTGTATTTCACAGTCAGGACTGACCTTACCAAAAAGGTCAAGACTGTCTTGAAAGGTCAGGACTCATTCTTCTTGAAAGGTCAGGACTTTCCGGTCAAGACTCATTTGTATGTCATCAGTACTCACCATACCAAACAGGTCAGGACTCTTTTGAAAGGTCAAGACTCATTTGTATGTCATCAGTACTCACCATACCAAACAGGTCAGGACTCATTGCAATTCAATGCCATTAGTACTCACTTGACAAACAAATGCCATTAGTACTCACTGTACAAACAAATGCCATTAGTACTCACTTGACAAACAAATGCCATTAGTACTCACTGTACAAACAAATGCCATTAGTGCTCACCATACCAACATGAGTACTCACCATACCAAAACAGGTGAGGACTAATTGCAATTCAATGCCATTAGTGCTCACCATACCAACATGAGTACTCACTATACCAAAAAGATGCCATTTTCCATACCAAGAAAGATGCCATTCATGCTGACCATCAACCAATTTGGATGGATTTTGGTATGGCTAATGACATTTGTTTGTACAGTGAGTACTAATGGCATATGGTCAAGTGAGTACTAATGGCATTTGTTTGCACAGTGAGTACTAATGGCATTTGTTTGTACAGTGAGTACTAATGGCATTTGTTTGTCAAGTGAGTACTAATGGCATTTGTTTGTCAAGTGAGTACTAATGGCATTGAATTGCAATGAGTCCTGACCTGTTTGGTATGGACATACAAATGAGTCTTGTATGGTAAGGTGAGTCCTGACCTGTTTGGTATGGTGAGTACTGATGACATACAAATGAGTCTTGACCGGAAAGTCCTCACCTTCCTGACTTTTCCATAATGAGTCCTGACCTTTCAAGAAGAATCAGTCCTGACCTTTCAAGACAGTCTTGACCTTTTTGGTAAGGTCAGTCCTGACTTTGAAATACAGTCTTGACCAGAAGAATCAGTCCTGATCAGATAGTCTTGATCTTTTTGGTAAGGTTAGTCCTGACTTTGAAAGACAGTCTTGACCTTTTTGATAAGGTGAGTACTGATGACATACAAATGAGTCTTGACCTTTCAATCAAGTCCTGACCTTTCAAGAAGAATGAGTCCTGACCTTTCAAGACAGTCTTGACCTTTTTGGTAAGGTCAGTCCTGACTGTGAAATACAGTCTTGACCAGAAGAATCAGTCCTGATCAGATAGTCTTGATCTTTTTGGTCAGGTTAGTCCTGACTTTGAAAGACAGTCTTGACCTTTTTGATAAGGTGAGTACTGATGACATACAAATGAGTCTTGACCGGAAAGTCCTGACCTTTCAAAACAGTCCTCACCTTTCAAGAAATGAGTCCTGACCGGAAGGTCACTGATTCAGGTCAGACAAATCCTGACAAGTGCTGACCATATCACAAATTGCAATGAGATGCCATTATCCATCAACCAATTTGGATGGATTTTGGTATGGTCAGCACTAATGACATACAATTCTCATTAGTCCTGACCTTTCCATAAGGTCACTGATTCAGGTCAGACAAATCCTGAAAAGTGCTGACCATATCACAAATGGCAATTGTATGCCATTAGTGTTTACCATAACAAAAAAGGAATTGATAGAGGTTGGATCAATAGCAATAGTTCAGATAGCCACGAATGGGATTGATGCATAGGCTGCAAGGAAGGGAATGCGCAATTAGGACCAATAGGCTTCGACGAATGCCTTTCTTTCGAGAAGATGCTTTGAAGGAGAAGGCAAGCAACTGGCATAGTTCATGTACGAGGGATCCTATTAGAATGAAGCAGGAAAAGCAGAAAGCCCACCTACGAAAGAGGGTGCGCTAACTAGAAGGTATGAGTGAATACCCGGTGAGCCCTGAGGGATCAAAACCTTGGGCGAAGGTAGGAATATGGCATCTAATTAGTACGAATCCATTTTCAAAGGCTAGAAGGGAGAATAGGCGTAGATCTGAGTCAGCAATCCTCGCTAGGAAGACTAACATTAGCAGTCGTTAGGCCTCCCAATAGCTCACGTAAGGCCTCCAATGATGAAATCCCCCAAAAAGGCTATCTCCGACTTCCATTCTGTCTTTTTTTCCTCCAAAAGCATACTCTTTGAGGGAGCCCTCTCTGACTTCTGTATATCAAGAAGAGTTCTGTCTTTCTCGCTACGCCCCTTGAAAACAGACTTTTTGCGATTGACGGGTAGCAAAAAGCGCTAAAGGTCATACATGAGTATGCCTCGAAGATCAAGGAAGAATCATCTATTGTCAATCCCCAGAAGAAAGAAGAGACCGCGCATCCGTGTCGTGTCATTCTTTGAAAGCCTCAATTCCGATTCCGGTCCCTCAAGCTCAAGCCTTGTGGAAGACTTTGCTTCTTTCTTTTGCAACACCATAAGCAGTATTCCCCCTATGAACCCCCGGATCTGCGAAGCGTTTCGGAGATTCCCCTTTCTTTCTCAATCAATCCTTGGCTCAGGTAGTCAGAAGCCTTGGCCGCCATAGCCACTTCGGACCCTCTACTCTAATGGTAGTGCGCATCTCAAACTATGAGGGGCCTTTGAAGCCCGCACCACAAACTGCTACAGCATAAACATGGGCTGGTAGTATGGATTGTTCCGAACTGCAGAAAAGCTGATGTCTTCATATAATATAGGAAGAACCCCCCAATCTCCTAGCCGCTGCATGCAACCTCTGCGAAAATACTGATTTCACCGCTACTGTTTTCTGGAGACTCAACTTCTTTTTTTCGTAGCGCCTGATGCAGAGGGACCGCTCTGCAAAGATTCCCCAATACCACTGTCATCAAAATCCTCCGTACGAAAGCCCTGCCCTCTCTAGGCTAGGCTCCTCTGTTGCATCAACTAGATCCACTCCCACCGATCAACAATTCCTTTTTTGACTACTTCTTCGGCCAATCCTAATCTCAAATAAAGCCACTCGAACTCGAATGCCTCATTTCTGTCTCTTCTCTTGCCTTCTTCATTAGTGAAAGGGATCTTCGAGAAAGCTCTTTAGCCAATTCTGTAGAATTCGGGCATATGGCGATGTTCTTTCCAGCCAAACATGCCAAGTTTCTTTCTCATTTGAGATTGTTCTCGCCTGAGTACACTTCTTGCCGCAGAGCTTGCATTGGACATTGGATCAAATCTATCTCATTTTTTTGTGGCAAACTGCCAACAAGGGTCTGTTGGTTTTCTACTCAGTGGATGAGTTGCTGTCTTGAATTGGTTGGGAAAGGGGCTGTTCCAAAAGAGATGTGTTGGTATCAGAGCCTTGATTCTGCCAGCCGTGGGTGTGGGAACCTTTAGGTACATGCCAACTCTTTGACAAAAGGCGCTTTCAAGAAATTGGTGCTCCAGTATGGACGGCTCAATTTGATTTTCATAGTGGGACTCAAAGAGCTTTTAGTTTGAGCTAAGCCTTCGATCTTCTTTGCTTCTCCTTCTCTGTATAGGATCGATCAGTCATATCCGTTTTCCTATTCTATCTTTTCTTCTCGGCTGGTTCTCTAAACACATTTCCAAGGGTCCTTAGCATTCGTAGTTCTGATCTCATCCACTAGAGAGAGAGAGGTGAGTGTCAGAAGCATAAGAATCAGAGTCAGGGGTCCCAGGGGAGCATGGTTTGGCCATAGACGCGGGATTAGGATACCGCTATTTGACGAGTCCTCTTTCCCAGCTCTCAGTCCTGTTCCCATTCACGGAACACTTTCGATATCGGCTTGATTCTCCGATTGCAGCTTACTCTTTGAATGAGTTATTCAACATTCTCTCGACAGGTTTGAGAGCGCAGGGGTACGACGGGTTCGCCTCAGAAGGGCAAATGGATCAGGCGTTCAGGCGGCCTTCTCACCCTCGGCCTATCCGGCCTCGTGCGGATTCACACCCTTTCGTTTCTATCGAAGCCAGCCTGACAAAGCATTTGATCGTCGCGGTTTCACCGGTCAGGGTCTAGCACTAGACCTTCCAATAGTTGGGCTGCACTTCACGTTGATGTTGGCTATGCGCCTTTTGCATCCGATGACTCAGTTCAAAGACCTAGTCAGATAAAGGAAGGAGGCGGATGGCCTCCCTCCTCCTAGTACCCTGACTCGGGCTTCGGTTGTCTGTCTTTGAGGCCGAAGAGGGCACCTGATGGGGCAGCGATACACATTCCCAGTGTCTCGATAGCTCATAGGCAGCTCGGACTGAGCCCTATTGAGCTGCGCAATCGCGCTTCTTTCGCCTGACTGACCGCGTATCTCAACGAAGAGATTGAAGAAGTCAAGTGGTTTGGTTGTTGTGCGCGCCGGAGGCCTACGGGGTAGCCGAGTTGCTGACGAGGGGTGCTGTACGCTAACGGTAATGACCTCCCAGGAAGGGGAGCCGCATCAAAAGATACCCTAAACAGACTGTATTAGAGCAGCAGTCGGACTCGTTGCAAGAAAAGGTAGTTGAATGTGTTAGGCGGAGAGAATATAGCACGTAGAAGCTTATAGAGTCGGTAGTTCGACGGCTTCATGCTTGCCAGAGAGAGTTCTATAGCCCTTTTGATAAAGACATGACCATAGGATTTCATAGATCCTCTGAAAGACCCAGCTTCAATACCCAGATTGAGTCTTCATGTCAGGATTTCGCGCTGAGGAGGCCTTCGCTCCGTTGGGACGAGCTGGTCGAGATGTGGTGTCCAGTCACTCACATCGGTGAGGGCTGCGCTATGCCACCCCCTTTGAGTACTGCTTTAGCAAAGCTAACAGTAGGTCAGAAAGGTCTGGGACCATCCTTCCTTTCATAGGCTGGAGCAAACCTTGCGTTTACATAGCTATGCCCTTGAGTTGCATGTTCAACCTAGGCAAGACCCTACTTGCTGGTTGATCCATCATCCAATCCACAACAAATCGGATGAAAGCCTGAGACTTCTCACCTACTCAAACGAGATTGAAAACTACCATTCCGTCGAATCGGAAAAGGTTGAGAAAAGCGCAGAAGGTCAGTTCGGTGGTCAGATCTGAAGGGGTCGGGTCACTTCGGAGGGTGGGGAAGGAAGAGCTGGTGTGGCGCGCAAAAGAAAAAGCTGAGGCAGTACCGCGCGGGTAGTGGGTGGGAAAAGCTCAGTATGGGGGACGAGGACGACGAAACCCTCACTTTGGGATCGGGTAGGGCGTCATCTTTCATATCAACGATAGACTTTGCCTCAAGATAGATGTATCCCGTCTCCATCCTTGCCATCTATGGAAAAAGAGAGAATAGAGAAGTCCACATAGGAAGACCTTTTGCCCAAGAAAAAGAGGAGAGGCGGAGGGCATACTCGAGATCAGTGACTATGGACCAGAAGCCAATCACTCACGTTATTAGTTGCCGAAGCGGAAGGCTCTTCCAGAGTGGTTTCCGAACGAGAGCGGGTTGTTGGCTAACGAACATCTGACTGGAGTGACAAAGTTCATCTTCGACAGAGGATAGCGAAGGAGAGGCTGTTGGGGTTTGGGAGTCATCTGCTCTTGCTGCCTCTGACTCCACTACTGCAGTATCTGACACAGGATCTTCATGCTTCAACTACAGAAAAAGAAGACAAAGAAAGGTCTACTTCATCACCAGAATCGACTGCTCCATCTACGGATGCTTCTGAGCTGATGCCCGCGCCTCCGCAACCGGATACGTGAATGGAACGGGTTGGTCATCATCACTCGTAGATGGGACTGGCACGGGAGTAGTGGGACCTAGGGCTGGATCTCTATCACGAACTCGAGCTCCCCTATTCAAGCTCCCGAAAGACAGAATCGGGACCCCGATCACTCATCTGTACGTAGAACTGTTTGTTGTCAATCGAAAGTAGCAGATCAAGGCTGCTTGCTATTGACGATGTACCTACCGATCCGTCTCACCACTCTCCCTGCTTCCGAGGGTGAGGATCCTGGTCGAGACCTTGGCGGTTCCTCCCCTCCCAGACTCGCTCTGGCTTTCCCCTACCATCCAATCTGAGTTCGCATTCTTCGGATCGGTTTCGCTGTATACGCCCATCAGACTGCGTCGTTCACCTATCACCCACTCTCTGGGAAAGAACATGCCTGTGTTGACATCTTTCCGCACTTCGGGAGATGTGAGCTTCTGTAAGATGGCATTTGCTTTCCTCCATCCGGAAGACCACAAGCTCCACCAGCTGCCTTTCTCTGACGCAGGTCTCCGGTTGAGCACGTGGAATCCACTCACCATCTTTTTCCATTCGTGAAAGAGACCTGAAAACTGTTCGGTCATTTTCGCTCGGTCCTCTCGTAGCCTTGTAGCATTGGAAGAGGCAGCGTCTTCTTTCATCCGCATCCCTGTGACACACCGGGCACAAATGGTCGGCCCGACCACTCCTTTGGATGGAAATCGCCAGTAGCAGGTTTCCCATGTCAAAACCAGGAATGTCTTTGAAAAACAAAGGGTTGTCCAGATTTCCTGGAACCGGATTGATCCTGTCCCCGCTTTGATCGTTGACCACCAGTGGAAACCTTTCTTGAGAAAGGGGTGAGTTCCTCGTGAGCCGCCCAGACTGACTCCTGTTTTCCAAAAGCTCTCTTCCTCAAGCCATTCCACTCAACTAGAAAGAGTGCTATCTCGCCTATACGGTGAGGAAGGCATGGAATTTCGATCTAGTCTTTCTATGGTTTCTACTAGTGAATAGAAAGAAGTGCGTGGTCAGAAGTCTGACTGAGAGTGGAGTCTAGAGAAAGAAACGTTGAGCCGTTCCGTCTAATGAGTGAGGATTTCGTAGTTCTCATCCACTCATGGTAGATTGCCTATAGAGGGTGAGGAAGCGATCACTCCACCGGTCCGGTGTCTAATTTCACAGACTCCATTCGAGTCTTTTTGTTTTCGACTGCAGCCCACTATCGATCAAGTCTTCGGCAGGCTCCTCCGAGCAATTCCCGTACCGATGGTTGTGTTCGGGTTGTATCGTATTTTCATTTCTGTTCTTCCTCTTCTCGTCTCGCCGGGCCGCATCGGCACGCGGGAAGCAGGTGCTGTATGGTACTCGAAACCATGGTTGTCCGTAGGCCCCCTGAGGGGATTTGTTCGCAGGTGTCAGCCACTAGGGGGGCGAACGAATGGTCAGGTAAGCTCTCTAGAAACATCAACAAAAAACAGGAGTTGCTTAGCTAGCACTGTCTCGCTACCTTCGCCCGCTTAGAAGTGGATTCGAACCACTGACACAAGGATTTTCAGTCCTTTGCTCTAACCAGCTGAGCTACCTGAACCACTTTCCTAAAGACAGATTCATCGAAGAGCGCCTGACCTTATAGTGGTGTTGGATAGCCGGGAGGAGTAAAGAACCGAGAGCCGTCCAGTCCCTGGCCGGAGGGAGCTTGCTTATAGAAAGAAGTGCGGCCGGCCCTCGTTCGGTCAGGTGTTCTTCGCTATAGTATAGACGCCACCAAGGCCGCTCCGTCTCACTAAGTGAAGTGGTGCTATTCCGTCCTGTGCCCGTTGAGCGAAGGGGGCTCAACCAAGAGGTTCTTTCTCTCACGTTCATTCGCCCGCCCGTTCCACTTCCGTGCCGGAGGAAATTGGATTCGAACCCATCCTTCTTGTATTTCGATTTAGCAAACCAATGCCTTCAGCCACTCAGCCATACCGGAAACCAAGTGGATCGGAATGGGATGTGCCGGGTAGCCCGAAGGGCTATCTGATCCGATCCAAAGCGTCCGGCGAATAGCAAGCGAGAGATTGGAACCGGAGAGCTGTGGTGACTCGAGAGTAGGCAACGCGTTTCGCTTTCTGTTCAAGCTCCACTCGCTGCCTACTCGTCAGTAACCCCGGAACGACGAAGCGGATGGAGGAGCGGAAGGAGGGACTTGAACCCTCAACCTCAGCCTTGGCAAGGCTATGCTCTACCATTAAGCTATTTCCGCCTAGCTCGTGCTGCAAACTCGCTCGCTTCGTCAAGCTCTTTACGAAAAGTGTCGTCTACACTATACGCTCGTTGTTTCAGTTGACTCCGCGATCAAACGAGCAAAGCACTCGCAACTTTGAATTGAATGGCATTAGTGCCTACCATCAGCTTTGAATGCTTCGCTTTGGCTTTCAAAGCACTCCTTTCAATCTGATCTTGAAGGTCATGTCACGTCAGAACAAAGCCTTCTTTTTCATCTCAAAAATGAGTGAACTCGCAACTTTCAATGGCGTCAGGGCAAAGCACACTCGCAAAGCGTAGGGCTGATTCAGACTCACTCTGATAGACTATCAGACAAGAAGGGAACTCATATTGATGGACAATTGTCATTGATCTTCATTCTTTTCACTAATGGCATACAATTTGTTGTATGGAAAATGGCATACAATTGCCATTGGGAGCACTAATGGCATTGTTTTGGTATGGTGAGTACTCATGTTGGTATAGTGAGTACTAATGGCATTTGTTTGTACAGTGAGTACTAATGGCATACAATTGCAATGAGTCTTCATCTTTCAAGAAGAATCAGTCCTGACCTTTCAAGACAGTCTTAACCTTTCCATTTTTGGTCAGGTGAGTACTAATGGCATACAATTGCAATTGGTCCTGTCCTTCCATCAAAAGTCCTGACCTTTCAAGACAGTCTTGACCTTTTTGGTCAGGTTAGTCCTGACTGTGAAAGACAGTCTTGACCTTTTTGATAAGGTCAGTCCTGACTGTGAAATACAGTCTTGACCAGAAGAATCAGTCCTGATCAGATAGTCTTGATCTTTTTGGTAAGGTTAGTCCTGACTGTGAAAGACAGTCTTGACCTTTTTGATAAGGTGAGTACTGATGACATACAAATGAGTCTTGACCTTTCAAGACAGTCCTGACCTTTCAAGAAGAATGAGTCCTGACCTTTCAAGACAGTCTTGACCTTTTTGGTAAGGTAAGTACTGATTTCAAGACAGTCTTGACCTTTCCAGAAGAATCAGTCCTGACCTTTCAAGACAGTCTTGATCTTTTTGGTAAGGTCAGTCCTGACTGTGAAAGACAGTCTTGACCAGAAGAATCAGTCCTGATCAGATAGTCTTGATCTTTTTGGTCAGGTTAGTCCTGACTTTGAAAGACAGTCTTGACCTTTTTGATAAGGTGAGTACTGATGACATACAAATGAGTCTTGACCGACTCACCTGTTTTGGTATGGTGAGTACTCATTGTTGATGGAAAATGGCATTTGTTTGTCAAGTGAGTACTAATGGCATTTTGTTGTCAAGTGAGTACTAATGGCATTTTGTTGTCAAGTGAGTACTAATGGCATTTGTTTGTCAAGTGAGTACTAATGGCATACAATTGTCATGAGTCCTGACCTTTCAAAAGGGTCCTGTCCTTTTAAGAAGAAGAAGTTCTGATCTTTCAAGACAGTCTTGATCTTTTTGGTCAGGTTAGTCCTGACTGTGAAAGACAGTCTTGACCTTTTTGATAAGGTGAGTTCTGACTTTTCCTCAATCATTCTCATTAGTCCTGACCTTTCAGAGTCCTGACCTTTCAAAAGGGTCCTGTCCTTCCATAATCATTCCTCAATCATTCTCATTAGTCCTGACCTTTCCAGAGAGTCCTGACCTTTTCCTTTCCATTTGTGTGAACACTAATGGCATTGGTTGATGGTCAGCACTCATTTTGATGGAAAATGGCATCTAATTGCAATTGATCCTTTCCTTTATCAAGAATTGCAACCTTTCCTTTCTTCCTTTCCATTCAGAAGCACTTTGAACGATTTGTCTGACCTTATGGAAAGGTTATGGAAAAGAAAGGCAATTATGGAAAGGTCAGGATTCTCTGGAAAGGTCAGGACTCTCTGGAAAGGTCAGGACTAATGAGAATGATTGAGGAAAAGTCAGAACTCACCTTACCATACAAGACTCATTTGTATGTCATCAGTACTCACCTTATCAAAAAGGTCAAGACTGTCTTTCAAAGTCAGGACTAACCTTACCAAAAAGATCAAGACTATCTGATCAGGACTGATTCTTCTGGTCAAGACTGTCTTTCACAGTCAGGACTGACCTTACCAAAAAGGTCAAGACTGTCTTGAAAGGTCAGGACTGATTCTTCTTGAAAGGTCAGGACTCATTATGGAAAAGTCAGGAAGGTGAGGACTCTTTTGAAAGGTCAGGACTCATTCTTCTTGAAAGGTCAGGACTCATTGCAATTGTATGCCATTAGTACTCACTTGACAACAAATTGTATGTCTCTCACTTGACAAACAAATGCCATTAGTACTCACTTGACAAACAAATGTCATTAGTACTCACTGTACAAACAAATGTCATTAGTACTCACCATACCAAAACAGGTCAGGACTCTCTGGAAAGGTCAGGACTAATGAGAATGATTGAGGAATGATTATGGAAGGACAGGACCCTTTTGAAAGGTCAGGACTCTGAAAGGTCAGGACTAATGAGAATGATTGAGGAAAAGTCAGAACTCACCTTATCAAAAAGGTCAAGACTGTCTTTCACAGTCAGGACTAACCTGACCAAAAAGATCAAGACTGTCTTGAAAGATCAGAACTTCTTCTTCTTAAAAGGACAGGACCCTTTTGAAAGGTCAGGACTCATGACAATTGTATGCCATTAGTACTCACTTGACAAACAAATGCCATTAGTACTCACTTGACAACAAAATGCCATTAGTACTCACTTGACAACAAAATGCCATTAGTACTCACTTGACAAACAAATGCCATTTTCCATCAACAATGAGTACTCACCATACCAAAACAGGTGAGTCGGTCAGGACTCATTCTTCTTGAAAGGTCAGGACTCTGAAAGGTCAGGACTAATGAGAATGATTGAGGAAAAGTCAGAACTCACCTTATCAAAAAGGTCAAGACTGTCTTTCAAAGTCAGGACTAACCTGACCAAAAAGATCAAGACTGTCTTGAAAGATCAGAACTTCTTCTTCTTAAAAGGACAGGACCCTTTTGAAAGGTCAGGACTCATGACAATTGTATGCCATTAGTACTCACTTGACAAACAAATGCCATTAGTACTCACTTGACAACAAAATGCCATTAGTACTCACTTGACAACAAATTGTATGTCTCTCACTTGACAAACAAATGCCATTAGTACTTTCCATATGCCATTAGTACTCACTGTACAAACACAATGCCATTAGTACTCACTGTACAAACAAATGTCATTAGTGTTGACCATACAACAAATTGTATGCCTTCCATAATTGCACAATTATGGAAGGACTCTCTGGAAAGGTCAGGACTAATGACATACAATTCTCATTAGTCCTGACCTTTCCATCATTTCCTTTCCATCAATCCGTCAAACCTTGATCCCTTCTTTCAGAAAGCACTCGCAAAGCGTAGGGCTTTGCTCGTGACGTGACGTTCCCTGACGCAATGAAAAGCGATCCTTTCTGAAAACAAAAGGTGTTGGTGCGAAGGACGGAGTCTTGGTCCCGAGTCGAGCTGGGGCGTAATTTCATTCTCCTCACGGGAGTGAGTGCACCACAAGACCTGAAAAGTTGCTCCCTCGCCTCGCATTACGGCATCTGTCTTTGTTTTTTCCTAAGACGGCTCCTCTTTCTTCTTTCTTTCTTTTCTACGATAATCCAAGCAGCAGCTCCACAAGTCTGCTCGGAACCGGTCGATTCCTGAGCCATTCGTTCTCCCGTCCACCTCTCTTCTGAGGTTGGTTGGCGTTTGCCAGCCACTTTCGTAACCTACAGTGAATGACCGAAGATTTTGACCATGATCTATGGATTGTACACCTTTGTGTCTGGCTATGTATATGGATGTGCATCAAGAAGGGACATCTCTCGACCTAAAGCACTCGCTTGACGCTACGAGCAAAGCCCACTGACGAGCAAAGCCTTCCTGCGAGGCCACCATTAGTAGGGCAGCCGCGAAGCGAGTGCTTGAGGGTGGATGCGTGGACAAAAAGATGATATGCTCGCCTACGGAACTCCGATAATTGGGCTATCCCTCCAACCCCTACTTACCCATACTTCCTACTCGTTATGCCTATGGTTCTAAACGAAAGATTTTCTAAGGGTTCCCCGCTAAGCTCAGATATGCTGCCTCGGTCCGAAATGATACGACCAGAGCGACGGAGATTGATCTCACACCCACCCGTGCACAAAGAAGATCTCCGATCAAGAAGGCCCCTACTCTCGATTCATTGGATTCACTTCCTTCCCGCTATTATCTGCCCCTTGCCAACCTGAGTTCAGTGGAATTTTCATCGTATGGAACCGATAGTGCTTCCAAGGGCCCCTTCCGACCGATCTTTTTTTTGTATCAAAGAAAACCCATTCATTGAGTGAGCTGGCCGGGAGAAGGAGTACATGCAAGGGAGTATGGCCGGCAAAGTGCAGTTTTTTTTAGAAGCGGTGGGAAAAGAGCTTTCATTAAGAGATTACGTGAAAGGGGTCCTCGGATAAGCGTACTCCAACCCTGTTATTCGAGCTCCGGTAGGCCGCCCAATCCGCTTCTCATTTATCAGAAACGTTGAAGGGTGGCCGTTGGAAAATTCGAGGTGCAGGATCAGAACTCTCACTATGGGAAGAGGTAGTTAGCGCCGTCCCTTTCATTTCTTTCTCCAATCCAAATGGGAAGCCGGCCGCTTTTGAGATCTGGCTATCAAGTCAATGTCCCATTTCTGAATGAAACAAACATCAGGCCGTCACATTTCTTTCTCAATGAAAGATTGCCTGTCCCGATTTATCCATTTGTCAATTGATAAGGTTGACATAAACAAACTCCATATTCAGGTCCGAGCAATCGTATTCAACCCTATTTCCCGTCTCCGGTTCGCCGCTGCCCGGCTCAACGCACCTGAGATTCTGGCCGGCTTTCCCCATTCATCGTTAGTACGGGCGAGATGGGAACGGGGAAGTGAAAAAAGCAAATGAGACGCCGGGAGCATGAGAGGTGCAGGGCTCCCCGCTACTAGAGACATGGTTGAGTTCGTCCCTTCACTGATTCCGACCGATTCCACCCACCGGTTTCTTTCGCTATCGCGACTGCCTCCCTTTCCGGGCATTGGCACTGGCGAAAGAAGAAGCAAAACCTCTTTGACTCAAAAAACACTCGCAAAGCGAAGCTTCAGGGACAACTTTGACTTTCAGGACATCAAGGTTTGATGGTTGATGGAAAGGATCAATTGTCATTGTATGCCATTATCCATCAAAAAAAGGAGATGCCATTATCCATCAACCAATTTGGATGGATTTTGGTATGGTCAGCACTCATGACATTTGTTTGTACAGTGAGTACTAATGGCATATGGAAAGTACTAATGGCATTTGTTTGCACAGTGAGTACTAATGGCATTTGTTTGTCAAGTGAGTACTAATGGCATTTGTTTGTCAAGTGAGTACTAATGGCATTTGTTTGTCAAGTGAGTACTAATGGCATTTTGTTGTCAAGTGAGTACTAATGGCATTTGTTTGTCAAGTGAGTACTAATGGCATTGAATTGCAATGAGTCCTGACCTTTCAAGAAGAATGAGTCCTGACCTTTCAAGACAGTCTTGACCTTTCAAGAAGAATCAGTCCTGACCTTTCAAGACAGTCTTGACCTTTTTGGTAAGGTTAGTCCTGACTTTGAAATACAGTATTGACCTTTCAATAAGAATCAGTCCTGATCTTTCAAGATAGTCTTGATCTTTTTGGTAAGGTTAGTCCTGACTTTGAAAGACAGTATTGACCTTTTTGATAAGGTCAGTACTGATTTCAAGACAGTCTTGACCTTTCAAGAAAAATCAGTCCTGACCTTTCAAGACAGTATTGACCTTTTTGGTAAGGTCAGTCCTGACTTTGAAAGACAGTCTTGACCTTTTTGATAAGGTGAGTACTGATGACATACAAATGAGTCTTGACCTTTCAAAAGAGTCCTGACCTTTCAAGAAGAATGAGTCCTGACCTTTCAAGACAGTCTTGACCTTTCCAGAAGAATCAGTCCTGACCTTTCAAGACAGTCTTGACCTTTTTGGTAAGGTTAGTCCTGACTTTGAAATACAGTCTTGACCAGAAGAATCAGTCCTGATCTTTCAAGATAGTCTTGATCTTTTTGGTAAGGTTAGTCCTGACTTTGAAATACAGTATTGACCTTTTTGATAAGGTCAGTACTGATTTCAAGACAGTCTTGACCTTTCAAGAAAAATCAGTCCTGACCTTTCAAGACAGTCTTGACCTTTTTGGTAAGGTCAGTCCTGACTGTGAAATACAGTATTGACCAGAAGAATCAGTCCTGATCAGATAGTCTTGATCTTTTTGGTAAGGTTAGTCCTGACTTTGAAAGACAGTCTTGACCTTTTTGATAAGGTGAGTACTGATGACATACAAATGAGTCTTGATGGTCATTCCTCAATCATTCTCATTAGTCCTGACCTTTCAGAGTCTTGACCTTTCAAGAAGAATCAGTCCTGACCTTTCAAGACAGTCTTGACCTTTTTGGTCAGGTCAGTCCTGACTGTGAAAGACAGTCTTGACCTTTTTGATAAGGTGAGTACTAATGGCATACAATTGCAATTGGTCCTGTCCTTCCATAATCAGTCCTGACCTTTCAAGAAGAATGAGTCCTGACCTTTCAAGACAGTCTTGACCTTTCCATTTTTGGTCAGGTGAGTACTAATGGCATACAATTGCAATTGGTCCTGTCCTTCCATCAAAAGTCCTGACCTTTCAAGACAGTCTTGATCTTTTTGGTAAGGTCAGTCCTGACTGTGAAATACAGTCTTGACCAGAAGAATCAGTCCTGATCAGATAGTCTTGATCTTTTTGGTAAGGTTAGTCCTGACTTTGAAAGACAGTATTGACCTTTTTGATAAGGTGAGTACTGATGACATACAAATGAGTCTTGTATGGTCAGGTGAGTACTAATGGCATACAATTGCAATTGGTCCTGTCCTTCCATAATCAGTCCTGACCTTTCAAGACAGTCTTGACCAGAAGAATCAGTCCTGACCTTTCAAGACAGTCTTGACCTTTTTGGTAAGGTCAGTCCTGACCTTGAAATACAGTATTGACCAGAAGAATCAGTCCTGATCAGATAGTCTTGATCTTTTTGGTAAGGTTAGTCCTGACTTTGAAAGACAGTCTTGACCTTTTTGATAAGGTCAGTACTGATTTCAAGACAGTCTTGACCTTTCCATTTTTGGTCAGGTGAGTACTAATGGCATACAATTGCAATTGGTCCTGTCCTTCCATCAAAAGTCCTGACCTTTCAAGACAGTCTTGACCTTTTTGGTAAGGTCAGTCCTGACTGTGAAATACAGTCTTGACCAGAAGAATCAGTCCTGATCAGATAGTCTTGATCTTTTTGGTAAGGTTAGTCCTGACTTTGAAAGACAGTCTTGACCTTTTTGATAAGGTGAGTACTGATGACATACAAATGAGTCTTGATGGTCATTCCTCAATCATTCTCATTAGTCCTGACCTTTCATAGTCTTGACCTTTCCAGAAGAATCAGTCCTGACCTTTCAAGACAGTCTTGACCTTTTTGGTAAGGTCAGTCCTGACTGTGAAAGACAGTCTTGACCTTTTTGATAAGGTGAGTACTAATGGCATACAATTGCAATTGGTCCTGTCCTTCCATAATCAGTCCTGACCTTTCAAGAAGAATGAGTCCTGACCTTTCAAGACAGTCTTGACCTTTTTGGTCAGGTGAGTACTAATGGCATACAATTGCAATTGGTCCTGTCCTTCCATCAAAAGTCCTGACCTTTCAAGACAGTCTTGATCTTTTTGGTAAGGTCAGTCCTGACTGTGAAATACAGTATTGACCAGAAGAATCAGTCCTGATCAGATAGTCTTGATCTTTTTGGTAAGGTTAGTCCTGACTGTGAAAGACAGTCTTGACCTTTTTGATAAGGTGAGTACTGATGACATACAAATGAGTCTTGTATGGTCAGGTGAGTACTAATGGCATACAATTGCAATTGGTCCTGTCCTTCCATAATCAGTCCTGACCTTTCAAGACAGTCTTGACCTTTCAAGAAGAATCAGTCCTGACCTTTCAAGACAGTCTTGACCTTTTTGGTAAGGTTAGTCCTGACTTTGAAATACAGTATTGACCTTTTTGATAAGGTCAGTCCTGACTTTGAAATACAGTATTGACCTTTTTGATAAGGTGAGTACTGATGACATACAAATGAGTCTTGACCTTTCAAAACAGTCCTGACCTTTCTATAATTAGTCTTCACCTTTTTGGTATGGTGAGTACTGATGACATACAAATGAGTCTTGATGGTCATTCCTCAATCATTCTCATTAGTCCTGACCTTTCAGAGTCTTGACCTTTCAAGAAGAATCAGTCCTGACCTTTCAAGACAGTCTTGACCTTTTTGGTAAGGTTAGTCCTGACTTTGAAAGACAGTCTTGACCTTTTTGATAAGGTCAGTCCTGACTGTGAAAGACAGTCTTGACCTTTTTGATAAGGTGAGTACTAATGGCATACAATTGCAATTGGTCCTGTCCTTCCATAATCAGTCCTGACCTTTCAAGAAGAATGAGTCCTGACCTTTCAAGACAGTCTTGACCTTTCCATTTTTGGTCAGGTGAGTACTAATGGCATACAATTGCAATTGGTCCTGTCCTTCCATCAAAAGTCCTGACCTTTCAAGACAGTCTTGATCTTTTTGGTAAGGTCAGTCCTGACTGTGAAATACAGTATTGACCAGAAGAATCAGTCCTGATCAGATAGTCTTGATCTTTTTGGTAAGGTCAGTCCTGACTTTGAAAGACAGTCTTGACCTTTTTGATAAGGTGAGTACTGATGACATACAAATGAGTCTTGTATGGTCAGGTGAGTACTAATGGCATACAATTGCAATTGGTCCTGTCCTTCCATAATCAGTCCTGACCTTTCAAGACAGTCTTGACCAGAAGAATCAGTCCTGACCTTTCAAGACAGTCTTGACCTTTTTGGTCAGGTTAGTCCTGACTGTGAAAGACAGTCTTGACCTTTTTGATAAGGTCAGTCCTGACTGTGAAATACAGTATTGACCAGAAGAATCAGTCCTGATCAGATAGTCTTGATCTTTTTGGTAAGGTTAGTCCTGACTTTGAAAGACAGTCTTGACCTTTTTGATAAGGTGAGTACTGATGACATACAAATGAGTCTTGACCTTTCAATCAAGTCCTCACCTTTCAAGAAATGAGTCCTGACCGGAAGGTCACTGATTCAGGTCAGACAAATCCTGAAAAGTACTGACTATACAACAAATTGTATGCCATTCTTGCTTCCAATATGGAAAGGAAAGGTTGCAATTGTATGCCATTAGTGTTCACACAAATGGAAAGGAAAAGGTCAGGACTCTCTGGAAAGGTCAGGACTAATGAGAATGATTGAGGAATGATTATGGAAGGACAGGACCCTTTTGAAAGGTCAGGACTCTGAAAGGTCAGGACTAATGAGAATGATTGAGGAAAAGTCAGAACTCACCTTTTTTGAAAGATAAATACTGTCTTGAAAGATCAGAACTTCTTCTTCTTAAAAGGACAGGACCCTTTTGAAAGGTCAGGACTCATGACAATTGTATGCCATTAGTACTCACTTGACAAACAAATGCCATTAGTACTCACTTGACAACAAAATGCCATTAGTACTCACTTGACAACAAAATGCCATTAGTACTCACTTGACAAACAAATGCCATTTTCCATCAACAATGAGTACTCACCATACCAATAAAGGTGAGGACTGTCTTGAAAGGTCAAGACTCATTTGTATGTCATCAGTACTCACCTTATCAAAAAGGTCAAGACTGTCTTTCAAAGTCAGGACTAACCTTACCAAAAAGATCAAGACTATCTGATCAGGACTGATTCTTCTGGTCAATACTGTATTTCACAGTCAGGACTGACCTTATCAAAAAGGTCAAGACTGTCTTTCACAGTCAGGACTAACCTTACCAAAAAGGTCAAGACTGTCTTGAAAGGTCAGGACTGATTCTTCTGGTCAAGACTGTCTTGAAAGGTCAGGACTGATTTTTCTTGAAAGGTCAAGACTGTCTTGAAATCAGTACTGACCTTTTTTGAAAGATCAAGACTATCTTGAAAGATCAGGACTGATTCTTCTGGTCAAGACTGTATTTCAAGGTCAGGACTGACCTTACCAAAAAGGTCAAGACTGTCTTGAAAGGTCAGGACTGATTCTTCTGGTCAAGACTGTCTTGAAAGGTCAGGACTGATTATGGAAGGACAGGACCAATTGCAATTGTATGCCATTAGTACTCACCTGACCATACAAGACTCATTTGTATGTCATCAGTACTCACCTTATCAAAAAGGTCAAGACTGTCTTTCAAAGTCAGGACTGACCTTACCAAAAAGATCAAGACTATCTGATCAGGACTGATTCTTCTGGTCAATACTGTATTTCACAGTCAGGACTGACCTTACCAAAAAGATCAAGACTGTCTTGAAAGGTCAGGACTTTTGATGGAAGGACAGGACCAATTGCAATTGTATGCCATTAGTACTCACCTGACCAAAAATGGAAAGGTCAAGACTGTCTTGAAAGGTCAGGACTCATTCTTCTTGAAAGGTCAGGACTGATTATGGAAGGACAGGACCAATTGCAATTGTATGCCATTAGTACTCACCTTATCAAAAAGGTCAAGACTGTCTTTCACAGTCAGGACTGACCTTATCAAAAAGGTCAAGACTGTCTTTCACAGTCAGGACTAACCTTACCAAAAAGGTCAAGACTGTCTTGAAAGGTCAGGACTGATTCTTCTGGTCAAGACTGTCTTGAAAGGTCAGGACTGATTCTTCTTGAAAGGTCAAGACTCTGAAAGGTCAGGACTAATGAGAATGATTGAGGAATGACCATCAAGACTCATTTGTATGTCATCAGTACTCACCTTATCAAAAAGGTCAAGACTGTCTTTCAAAGTCAGGACTGACCTTACCAAAAAGATCAAGACTATCTGATCAGGACTGATTCTTCTGGTCAATACTGTCTTTCAAAGTCAGGACTGACCTTATCAAAAAGGTCAAGACTGTCTTTCAAAGTCAGGACTAACCTGACCAAAAAGGTCAAGACTGTCTTGAAAGGTCAGGACTTTTGATGGAAGGACAGGACCAATTGCAATTGTATGCCATTAGTACTCACCTGACCAAAAATGGAAAGGTTAAGACTGTCTTGAAAGGTCAGGACTGATTCTTCTTGAAAGATGAAGACTCATTGCAATTGTATGCCATTAGTACTCACTGTACAAACAAATGCCATTAGTACTCACTATACCAACATGAGTACTCACCATACCAAAACAATGCCATTAGTGCTCCCAATGGCAATTGTATGCCATTTTCCATACAACAAATTGTATGCCATTAGTGAAAAGAATGAAGATCAATGACAATTGTCCATCAATATGAGTTCCCTTCTTGTCTGATAGTCTATCAGAGTGAGTCTGAATCAGCCCTACGGTGCATTCAAAGTTGCGAGTGCTTTGACATATGTCAGGTGAGTGCAATAGCTTCCCAACGCATGCATGATTGACTAGATATCGAGCTGACCCAGTAGGGAGGGGCCATATCTAGGAACCGCCAAGGTCTCGACCTACAGGGGTCAGAACTGCCAGGGTCAAAACCCTGAACATCTGAAGATCAGAAGGACACGCCGGGCAGATGGAATGCCTTATGTAGTTCAAAGGGCAATGGCAACAACCCCTGCTACGAAGGCTAGGGATACGCGAACAACTCAGCCATTGACTAATGGCAGACCAATGCAAGACCTATCAGATTTCAGACACATGCGGCTCAAGAGCAGGGGTAGCCAGCTCGGGCGGAGATTGATCAAACAAGGCGGAATGCGGTGCCTGGGATAAAAAATTGTTCCGCTTGTAGGGAAGTTAGATAAACTAGTTCTGCTGGTGAAATGGTTGCTGCACCGACTGCACACTGGACTAGCTAATCCCAGAATGCGCTGCTGGAAGGAGGCCGGGATGCTACCCTTGCTTCTGAAACCAACTGGATCGACGGGTTTCACAACTGGAACTGGCTATTGCTCTCCAATCGGAAGGTATGCTGCGGGCCTAGGAACTGGATATGCATCTAACACAGGCTATAGATCTATAACGGACGCCTTTGAAACCAAACCTCAACATTTGGTTCCGCTATCACGCCTATCCCAAGCGGACTTTCCTAAGGTGCGACGTGTACCGGGCAATCGATCGGAGGCGCTCTGCTGGGCGGAAATAGCTCTTTGGGGGGATGACCTTGAAAATACGTGACGTCCCATACCCTCCATCTGTGCTAAGAAAGGTTATATGTATAAGGGCTAGGTTTCATCCGTCTCAACTGCTAGTCTTTAGAGGAGCTCTGGTTCATCCGTAGTTCCGTATGCCTCAGCTAAGGTGGAGTCATAGGCAAGTGCAACTTCACTGAAGTGGATTCAGTGCCTGTTTCAGTGGCAATCCCATAGCGAGTTTATGATTAGGATCCATACCCGGTGGATCGAGTTTCCCGAGTCAAAGCACAACCTTTCATAGCTGCTGCTGGGGTAGCAGTGTCCAATAAAGGAGCAGAACGAGATACAGACCCCGATCGGTCAGTTGCCCGAGTGGTATTTGACCCGAAACCAGTTGAAGCAGCGGCGGAAGCATAAACGAGGTGCCAGATCGAGATAGAGCAGCAGTTCCATGGGAAAGTGCAGATGTGGATCCAGATCGAGCAGATTCCTATCCAGTCCCAGGATCATCTTAGGAAAGTAGCACCTTAAAGGAAAGTAGCACCTTCAGTATCCAGTCCCAGGATCATCTGATAAGCATAATCAGAGTTTGTTTCACTTCACTAGGCATGGGACGAGGAGAGAGATCCGTGCGCTTAGGTTCGGACCACACATCCCCTTTGCGTGCTCGCGGATCCACCCCGAGGGCGAGCTACGAAGACCATGTGCCTCAGACTCAGAGGAGTGACTTATGGGAATGGCCGGAGAGCGCTCTTGACCCACCAAAGCACCCGCTGCAGAGGAAGCACCGAAGCTCGTGGAAGAGTCCAACGAGTTCTTCGTCACCAGCATCCGTTGCAAGGGCAAAGGCGAAGCCCAACGTCATGTCACGTCATGAGCACTGAAAAGCGAGTGCTTTGAGAGAGGGAATTTGCAAATTTGGCTTTGATCACCAACCACAGCTTTTTGTGAACTATCAGCCAGCCAGCTAGCTGGAGTGCCACTTTCGATCGTCCAGTGGCAGGCAAATCCTGACAGATTGACTGACTGCCCTATACCCTACCAATTGATCCAGTCGAAGAGGCGGTAGAGGCAGAGGCAGATAGAGGTGAAATAGAAGACGCCGGAGCCCGTTGACTCAACAGAAGCAATTTCGAATGCATTATCAGTAGGCTTTGATTCGAAGAAGAATATGAAGTTGATCCACGCAGACAGTCTGCCCGAGCAAAAGTACCAGTTTGAGCGCCCGCCTTGTCGCGTTCGATATCCATTTCAGATCCTTTCTTTCCAAAGCCTACACCTCTTCCATATTCCCCGTTGGAGAGCTTGTTCTAGCATCTCCGCCGCCCGCCCTTCTGAGATTAGATGTTGTTCTTTCTTTCGCGCGTTCTACCTCCGCGGCACAGCCTCATTCTGACTTCATATTCTGACGTAGTTATTTGCATTACCTTTTTCATTCTTCAATGCTGCTGCCCGAGGAAAGACAAGCAGAGGAAGCCCTCACATAGTTGGGCCCTCTAACTCATGCTCGTCTATTGGTGTGCTCGTCGGCACTGTCTGTCAGAAAAAGAACCCGTCGATTCCGAGCGAGGACTGATGAAATGGCAACGTGAGGATGGAGCTCGCTCAATGGGAAGCGTGCCAGTGAGAGTTTCGGTGGTCTAGAATGTGAACAGGTTGTCAGATAGCGTGCACATCTCCTCTTATTGACCTCTCGAATTGACTCAAGCTCGGGCACGTATCAGAGAAGAAGCGTATGTTGCGATCGGAGTATCGGCAGTTCATTCTTCACGGCATTGATGTATCCCCCCACCCAGTCAGTTCTAGCCCTCCCGAGTCTACCTATGCCATAGTGTCCGTGTCTGGGAACTGATTCGACAGATCCTCTACCCCCCTTGCCGTTAGTAGAGACTGACATCACATAGGATGGGAAGGCCCCAATCGCCTGCCTCTTTCTTGGTATTGGTCCACCCCCAGGTCGATGAGTACTTGATAGCTCACAAGACGAGATAGGCAGATATGTGACACAGTCTCATTGCTTTCATTGACAAGATTCCGGATCCTGATTGGTTCATTCCATCAGATGAACTGTGGATTTCTGAAGAAGATCTCACATCCATTCAACCAGATGAGGAGCTCTGCCTCTTCCGTATGCTGTGGTTTGTCTTTCCTTCTTCCTGCGGAGCTCACGCTGTCAGAAGCAGCTTGATCTTGCCGGCTAGCCAACTGGCTCAAGGGCAGCGACTGGCTCTGGCCCCTCGAGTTCTAGATATACCGGGGTCTCAATGAGATGGCCACTGCTATCAATGGGCCAATGTCAATAGACACGGATTTTCCGGCGCACTATCTCATTGGCTGGCTGGGGCTATCTTTTCCTTGGACCTTCGGCTGAGAATGTATCACGGATGCTCAGGATAACAGCCTTTAGCTTCGACGCTTCAGTGGTTGTCTGATGGCAAACTTGTCATGCTCAGATATTACCCATCGTCTCCTGCATACTTTCTTCCTTTAGGGCCCCGAGAGCTTCAGAAAGAAAGGATGTGAACGATCATGAAGAAACGGACATGTCCTGGGTTCCATGCCTTCTGCCTTCTCGGGAAAGCCTCAAGTTCTGGGTCGAACCGACCTCAGCGGTTTGCTCGTCCATTTTGCTTCGACCAGGGCTGTCCTCTCGAACCCAGTGAGATCTCTAATTAAGGAAGAGAGGTAGGGGTCGGCACAGCCTACTGGAGGACAATAGGGTCGCACTTTGACCACATAGTGCGGAAATGCCCCATCTTCTTTCCTGGCTCAATGCGGCAAGTACGTATCTCATACAACTATGCCTGGTGGTATACAGGGCTTGAAGGTCTGTCAGCGGCTTCGCCCAGATGTCTTGGTCTCATCCCCCTTTCTTTAGACCCATCCATTGACTATCCTTCTGATGCAAAGCTCTTCTGAGAGATGCAGATGTAGAGGCAGAGAAAGACCTCAATCAATGCCACTTTTGGATTGATGAGAACCGCATTTAAGACATCTATCTTCAGAAATGAGTCTTTGATTCCTGCTTGGCGCGGTATCGTAGATATCCAACTGGGAGATGAAAAGCCTGTGAGAGCCGACGCTTCGTTCCGTGCGTCAGCACTCCACTCGTCACCACTGGTTCCCATCTACTGATCCCAATGAAACGATTGAAGCTCAACATCTATCTAATAGGAGGTTGGGTTCGTTTGATGGGTCAACTAACATAAGCGTACTCAGACTTGGATGGCCCCCTTCCTCAATGTTGGGGATCAATCCTGAACATCTCGCTCTCGCCCCTACTGAAAGGCCTCTCGGATCAATCGTAGAAAACCTACTGTTTGAGAGCCCTGTCAAATTGGTTTGTCTATTTCTTAATTAAAAATGAATGGGGCCTGTCCCTGCTCCGCCTAGAAGTTCTCTATCTCGAAAGCCGCCCTCATCGGAAGCCCTACCCGGCCCTATAAGCCTTGATTCACACTAGGTCTTTCCACTCCAATCCGGATTCCTGTCGAAAGACCTTCAGACTCGAAAGCCGAAGAAAGAGCCCAGAAGCTCAGAGGATAGTCTTGCCTATCATAGGCCAGGGGGAGACTGAGGAACACTTGGCAAAGCTGTTCGAGAAGAAGCCCTCGCAAAGCGAAGCAAGTCACGAGCAATCTTTGCGAGTGCTTTGTGGGCTTTGCTCGTCTGATAGTCAAAGCACTCGCTTTGTTTGCGTTAGGGAACTCGCAAAGCGAATCGACAAAGCACTCGCAACTTCAAATTGCTGAAGCTGATGAAGTGATTCAGGTCAGAGCAAAGCCCTCTTGTTCAGAGTGCTGATTCAGATTCTTGTTCTTCATGTGATAGTCAGCACTAATGGCATACAATTGCAATTATGGTTGGCATACAATTTGTTGTATGGATAATGGCATACAATTTGTGGTATGGTCAGCATGAATTTTGATGGACATACAATTTGTGGGAAGTACTAATGACATTTGTTTGTACAGTGAGTACTAATGGCATACAATTGCAATGAGTCCTGACCTTTCAAGAAGAATGAGTCCTGACCTTTCAAGACAGTCTTGACCTTTCAAGAAGAATCAGTCCTGACCTTTCAAGACAGTCTTGACCTTTTTGGTAAGGTCAGTCCTGACCTTGAAATACAGTCTTGACCAGAAGAATCAGTCCTGATCAGATAGTCTTGATCTTTTTGGTAAGGTTAGTCCTGACTTTGAAAGACAGTCTTGACCTTTTTGATAAGGTCAGTACTGATTTCAAGACAGTCTTGACCTTTCCATTTTTGGTCAGGTGAGTACTAATGGCATACAATTGCAATTGGTCCTGTCCTTCCATCAAAAGTCCTGACCTTTCAAGACAGTCTTGACCTTTTTGGTAAGGTCAGTCCTGACTGTGAAATACAGTCTTGACCAGAAGAATCAGTCCTGATCAGATAGTCTTGATCTTTTTGGTAAGGTTAGTCCTGACTTTGAAAGACAGTCTTGACCTTTTTGATAAGGTGAGTACTGATGACATACAAATGAGTCTTGATGGTCATTCCTCAATCATTCTCATTAGTCCTGACCTTTCAGAGTCTTGACCTTTCAAGACAGTCCTGTCCATCACCTTTCCTTTCAATAAATTGCCATGAATCCTGACCTGTTTGGTATGGTGAGTACTGACTTTTCCATAATGAGTCCTGACCTTTCATTTTGGTATGGTTAATGACATTTTGTTGTACAGTGAGTACTAATGACATTGAATTGCAATTAGTCCTGACCTTTCCATAAGGAAAGTACTAATGGCATACAATTTTTGGTCAAGTGAGTACTAATGGCATTTGTTTGTACAGTGAGTACTAATGGCATTTGTTTGTCAAGTGAGTACTAATGGCATTTGTTTGTCAAGTGAGTACTAATGGCATTGAATTGCAATGAGTCCTGACCTTTCAAGAAGAATGAGTCCTGACCTTTCAAGACAGTCTTGACCTTTCCATTTTTGGTCAGGTGAGTACTAATGGCATACAATTGCAATTGGTCCTGTCCTTCCATCAAAAGTCCTGACCTTTCAAGACAGTCTTGACCTTTTTGGTAAGGTCAGTCCTGACTGTGAAATACAGTCTTGACCAGAAGAATCAGTCCTGATCAGATAGTCTTGATCTTTTTGGTAAGGTTAGTCCTGACTTTGAAAGACAGTCTTGACCTTTTTGATAAGGTGAGTACTGATGACATACAAATGAGTCTTGTATGGTCAGGTGAGTACTAATGGCATACAATTGCAATTGGTCCTGTCCTTCCATAATCAGTCCTGACCTTTCAAGACAGTCTTGACCTTTCCAGAAGAATCAGTCCTGACCTTTCAAGACAGTCTTGACCTTTTTGGTAAGGTCAGTCCTGACCTTGAAAGACAGTCTTGACCAGAAGAATCAGTCCTGATCAGATAGTCTTGATCTTTTTGGTAAGGTTAGTCCTGACTTTGAAAGACAGTCTTGACCTTTTTGATAAGGTCAGTACTGATTTCAAGACAGTCTTGACCTTTCCATTTTTGGTCAGGTGAGTACTAATGGCATACAATTGCAATTGGTCCTGTCCTTCCATCAAAAGTCCTGACCTTTCAAGACAGTCTTGACCTTTTTGGTAAGGTCAGTCCTGACTGTGAAATACAGTCTTGACCAGAAGAATCAGTCCTGATCAGATAGTCTTGATCTTTTTGGTAAGGTTAGTCCTGACTTTGAAAGACAGTCTTGACCTTTTTGATAAGGTGAGTACTGATGACATACAAATGAGTCTTGATGGTCATTCCTCAATCATTCTCATTAGTCCTGACCTTTCATAGTCTTGACCTTTCCAGAAGAATCAGTCCTGACCTTTCAAGACAGTCTTGACCTTTCCAGAAGAATCAGTCCTGACCTTTCAAGACAGTCTTGACCTTTTTGGTCAGGTTAGTCCTGACTTTGAAAGACAGTCTTGACCTTTTTGATAAGGTCAGTCCTGACTTTGAAATACAGTCTTGACCTTTTTGATAAGGTGAGTACTAATGGCATACAATTGCAATTGGTCCTGTCCTTCCATAATCAGTCCTGACCTTTCAAGAAGAATGAGTCCTGACCTTTCAAGACAGTCTTGACCAGAAGAATCAGTCCTGACCTTTCAAGACAGTCTTGACCTTTTTGGTAAGGTCAGTCCTGACCTTGAAATACAGTCTTGACCAGAAGAATCAGTCCTGATCAGATAGTCTTGATCTTTTTGGTAAGGTTAGTCCTGACTTTGAAAGACAGTCTTGACCTTTTTGATAAGGTCAGTACTGATTTCAAGACAGTCTTGACCTTTCAAGAAAAATCAGTCCTGACCTTTCAAGACAGTCTTGACCTTTTTGGTAAGGTCAGTCCTGACTGTGAAATACAGTATTGACCAGAAGAATCAGTCCTGATCAGATAGTCTTGATCTTTTTGGTAAGGTTAGTCCTGACTTTGAAAGACAGTCTTGACCTTTTTGATAAGGTGAGTACTGATGACATACAAATGAGTCTTGACCTTTCAAAACAGTCCTGACCTTTCAAAAGAGTCCTGACCTTCCTGACTTTTCCATAATGAGTCCTGACCTTTCAAGAAAGTCCTGACCTTTCCATAACCTTTCCATGAATTTTGGTATGGTCAGCACTAATGGCATACAATTGCCATTGGGTATGGTGAGTACTAATGACATTTGTTTGTACAGTGAGTACTAATGGCATATGGAAAGTACTAATGGCATTTGTTTGTACAGTGAGTACTAATGGCATTTGTTTGTCAAGTGAGTACTAATGGCATTTGTTTGTCAAGTGAGTACTAATGGCATTGAATTGCAATGAGTCCTGACCTTTCAAGAAGAATGAGTCCTGACCTTTCAAGACAGTCTTGACCTTTCCATTTTTGGTCAGGTGAGTACTAATGGCATACAATTGCAATTGGTCCTGTCCTTCCATCAAAAGTCCTGACCTTTCAAGACAGTCTTGATCTTTTTGGTAAGGTCAGTCCTGACTGTGAAATACAGTCTTGACCAGAAGAATCAGTCCTGATCAGATAGTCTTGATCTTTTTGGTAAGGTTAGTCCTGACTTTGAAAGACAGTCTTGACCTTTTTGATAAGGTGAGTACTGATGACATACAAATGAGTCTTGACCTTTCAAAAGAGTCCTGACCTTTCAAGAAGAATGAGTCCTGACCTTTCAAGACAGTCTTGACCTTTTTGGTAAGGTCAGTCCTGACTTTGAAATACAGTCTTGACCAGAAGAATCAGTCCTGATCAGATAGTCTTGATCTTTTTGGTAAGGTTAGTCCTGACTGTGAAAGACAGTCTTGACCTTTTTGATAAGGTGAGTACTGATGACATACAAATGAGTCTTGATGGTCATTCCTCAATCATTCTCATTAGTCCTGACCTTTCAGAGTCTTGACCTTTCAAGAAGAATCAGTCCTGACCTTTCAAGACAGTCTTGACCTTTTTGGTAAGGTCAGTCCTGACTGTGAAAGACAGTCTTGACCTTTTTGATAAGGTGAGTACTAATGGCATACAATTGCAATTGGTCCTGTCCTTCCATAATCAGTCCTGACCTTTCCAGAAGAATGAGTCCTGACCTTTCAAGACAGTCTTGACCTTTCCATTTTTGGTCAGGTGAGTACTAATGGCATACAATTGCAATTGGTCCTGTCCTTCCATCAAAAGTCCTGACCTTTCAAGACAGTCTTGATCTTTTTGGTAAGGTCAGTCCTGACTGTGAAATACAGTCTTGACCAGAAGAATCAGTCCTGATCAGATAGTCTTGATCTTTTTGGTAAGGTTAGTCCTGACTTTGAAAGACAGTCTTGACCTTTTTGATAAGGTGAGTACTGATGACATACAAATGAGTCTTGTATGGTCAGGTGAGTACTAATGGCATACAATTGCAATTGGTCCTGTCCTTCCATAATCAGTCCTGACCTTTCAAGACAGTCTTGACCAGAAGAATCAGTCCTGACCTTTCAAGACAGTCTTGACCTTTTTGGTAAGGTCAGTCCTGACCTTGAAATACAGTCTTGACCAGAAGAATCAGTCCTGATCAGATAGTCTTGATCTTTTTGGTAAGGTTAGTCCTGACTTTGAAAGACAGTCTTGACCTTTTTGATAAGGTCAGTACTGATTTCAAGACAGTCTTGACCTTTCCATTTTTGGTCAGGTGAGTACTAATGGCATACAATTGCAATTGGTCCTGTCCTTCCATCAAAAGTCCTGACCTTTCAAGACAGTCTTGACCTTTTTGGTAAGGTCAGTCCTGACTGTGAAATACAGTCTTGACCAGAAGAATCAGTCCTGATCAGATAGTCTTGATCTTTTTGGTAAGGTTAGTCCTGACTTTGAAAGACAGTCTTGACCTTTTTGATAAGGTGAGTACTGATGACATACAAATGAGTCTTGACCTTTCAAAAGAGTCCTGACCTTTCAAAAGAGTCCTCACCTTTTTGGTATGGTGAGTACTGATGACATACAAATGAGTCTTGATGGTCATTCCTCAATCATTCTCATTAGTCCTGACCTTTCAGAGTCTTGACCTTTCAAGACAGTCCTGTCCATCACCTTTCAAGAAGGTCACTGATTCAGGTCAGACAAATCCTGAAAAGTGCTGACCCTGACCAGAAAGGAAAGGTTGTCATTGTATGCCATTAGAAGAAGGAGAAATGGCAATTGTATGCCATTAGTGCTGACTCTCACATGAAGAACAAAAAAGGACAATGGCAATTGTATGCCATTCATGCTGACCCTGACCAAAGAGTTTTGTCTGATCTGAATCAGCACTCGCAACTTTGAATGACATTAGCTCATGGAAAGGTGATGGACAGGACTGTCTTGAAAGGTCAAGACTCTGAAAGGTCAGGACTAATGAGAATGATTGAGGAATGACCATCAAGACTCATTTGTATGTCATCAGTACTCACCATACCAAAAAGGTGAGGACTCTTTTGAAAGGTCAGGACTCTTTTGAAAGGTCAAGACTCATTTGTATGTCATCAGTACTCACCTTATCAAAAAGGTCAAGACTGTCTTTCAAAGTCAGGACTAACCTTACCAAAAAGATCAAGACTATCTGATCAGGACTGATTCTTCTGGTCAAGACTGTATTTCACAGTCAGGACTGACCTTACCAAAAAGGTCAAGACTGTCTTGAAAGGTCAGGACTTTTGATGGAAGGACAGGACCAATTGCAATTGTATGCCATTAGTACTCACCTGACCAAAAATGGAAAGGTCAAGACTGTCTTGAAATCAGTACTGACCTTATCAAAAAGGTCAAGACTGTCTTTCAAAGTCAGGACTAACCTTACCAAAAAGATCAAGACTATCTGATCAGGACTGATTCTTCTGGTCAAGACTGTATTTCAAGGTCAGGACTGACCTTACCAAAAAGGTCAAGACTGTCTTGAAAGGTCAGGACTGATTCTTCTGGTCAAGACTGTCTTGAAAGGTCAGGACTGATTATGGAAGGACAGGACCAATTGCAATTGTATGCCATTAGTACTCACCTGACCATACAAGACTCATTTGTATGTCATCAGTACTCACCTTATCAAAAAGGTCAAGACTGTCTTTCAAAGTCAGGACTAACCTTACCAAAAAGATCAAGACTATCTGATCAGGACTGATTCTTCTGGTCAAGACTGTATTTCACAGTCAGGACTGACCTTACCAAAAAGATCAAGACTGTCTTGAAAGGTCAGGACTTTTGATGGAAGGACAGGACCAATTGCAATTGTATGCCATTAGTACTCACCTGACCAAAAATGGAAAGGTCAAGACTGTCTTGAAAGGTCAGGACTCATTCTTCTGGAAAGGTCAGGACTGATTATGGAAGGACAGGACCAATTGCAATTGTATGCCATTAGTACTCACCTTATCAAAAAGGTCAAGACTGTCTTTCACAGTCAGGACTGACCTTACCAAAAAGGTCAAGACTGTCTTGAAAGGTCAGGACTGATTCTTCTTGAAAGGTCAAGACTCTGAAAGGTCAGGACTAATGAGAATGATTGAGGAATGACCATCAAGACTCATTTGTATGTCATCAGTACTCACCTTATCAAAAAGGTCAAGACTGTCTTTCAAAGTCAGGACTAACCTTACCAAAAAGATCAAGACTATCTGATCAGGACTGATTCTTCTGGTCAAGACTGTATTTCAAAGTCAGGACTGACCTTACCAAAAAGGTCAAGACTGTCTTGAAAGGTCAGGACTTTTGATGGAAGGACAGGACCAATTGCAATTGTATGCCATTAGTACTCACCTGACCAAAAATGGAAAGGTCAAGACTGTCTTGAAATCAGTACTGACCTTATCAAAAAGGTCAAGACTGTCTTTCAAAGTCAGGACTAACCTTACCAAAAAGATCAAGACTATCTGATCAGGACTGATTCTTCTGGTCAAGACTGTATTTCAAGGTCAGGACTGACCTTACCAAAAAGGTCAAGACTGTCTTGAAAGGTCAGGACTGATTCTTCTGGTCAAGACTGTCTTGAAAGGTCAGGACTGATTATGGAAGGACAGGACCAATTGCAATTGTATGCCATTAGTACTCACCTGACCATACAAGACTCATTTGTATGTCATCAGTACTCACCTTATCAAAAAGGTCAAGACTGTCTTTCAAAGTCAGGACTAACCTTACCAAAAAGATCAAGACTATCT
>NC_037468.1:397500-410000 GCF_008831285.2 Nymphaea colorata
GCTCAGGGCTTCTATTCTCTTAACTGACACCTTCAAGTCGTGAGGCTGACTTCTTCATCCATCAACAACGAAAGCGTCTCGTTCCCGCAACCTTTGATCCGTCACTCTGGTGACTTTGGTCACTCTTTCTGTTGAAAAAGTGAACAGGGGCGGAATCCAAGTAGGCGACGCGAATCAAAGGTTTCTATGTTTCAATCGGATACCAATTGCTTGGATGCGTTTGAAAGCCCCGAGAGGCCTTTCAGTAGGGGCGAGAGCGAGATGTTCAGGATTGATCCCCAACATTGAGCAGAAGAAATTCTTGATAGTTGGGAAATGTTGGATTCTGTCTCCGGCGCAAGCAAATGGTCCATTTCTTGATGGGCGAACGACGGGGATTGAACCCGCGCGTGGTGGATTCACAATCCACTGCCTTGATCCACTTGGCTACATCCGCCCCTACCCCCGCACAGGTTTCCGTCTCTATCGTAGATCAGATCCTTTCTGAACCCCCCTATGACCGCTATCAAAGACAGAGAATTTGCTATAGACAACAAGTCCGCTGAGTCCGCGCTATACTCAGATAAGAAAAAGGAGAAGTGGCTTGGCTATAGCCAACAAGTCCGCTGAGAACGACGACGAAAGAGAAGTGGAGAGAGTTGCAAGTCGTTTGGTTGTGTTTCGGAATGAGGGGGAGGCCAAGGCCTTCCACAAGTGGAAGCTTCCTGGCAAAGCTTCAAAAAAAGAGGTTGGGCTGTTCATTGACTTGACTTCACTTTACTTAAGATTGAAGATACGGGCCGGGCGGGCAGTGATCAAAGCACTCGCAACTTGCAATTGCTTAAGGGAACGTCACGTCACGAGCAAAGCCCTACGCTTTGCGAGTGCTTCTTCAAAGTATGAGCTTTTTGGTATGGTCAGCACTAATGGCATACAATTGCAATTATGGTTGGCATACAATTTGTTGTATGGTCAGCATGAATGGCATCTCATTGCAATTATGGTTGGTATACAATTTGTTGTATGGTCAGCATGAATTTTGATGGACATACAATTTGTGTGATGTACTAATGGCATACAATTGCCATTGGGTATGGTGAGTACTAATGACAATTGTATGTCATTAGTACTCACTATACCAAAAAATTGTATGTCCATCAAAATTCATGCTGACCATACCACAAATTGTATGCCATTATCCATCACACAAATTTGCATGGATTTTGGAAGGCATACAATTGCCATTGGGTATGGAAAATGACATTTGTTTGTACAGTGAGTACTAATGGCATTTGTTTGTCAAGTGAGTACTAATGGCATTTGTTTGTCAAGTGAGTACTAATGGCATTTGTTTGTCAAGTGAGTACTAATGGCATTGAATTGCAATGAGTCCTGACCTTTCAAGAAGAATGAGTCCTGACCTTTCAGTCTTGACCTTTCCATTTTTGGTCAGGTGAGTACTAATGGCATACAATTGCAATTGGTCCTGTCCTTCCATCAAAAGTCCTGACCTTTCAAGACAGTCTTGACCTTTTTGGTAAGGTTAGTCCTGACTTTGAAAGACAGTCTTGACCTTTTTGATAAGGTCAGTACTGATTTCAAGACAGTCTTGACCTTTCAAGAAAAATCAGTCCTGACCTTTCAAGACAGTATTGACCTTTTTGGTAAGGTCAGTCCTGACTGTGAAATACAGTCTTGACCTTTTTGATAAGGTGAGTACTGATGACATACAAATGAGTCTTGACCTTTCAAAAGAGTCCTGACCTTTCAAGAAGAATGAGTCCTGACCTTTCAAGACAGTCTTGACCTTTCCAGAAGAATCAGTCCTGACCTTTCAAGACAGTCTTGACCTTTTTGGTAAGGTTAGTCCTGACTGTGAAAGACAGTATTGACCAGAAGAATCAGTCCTGATCAGATAGTCTTGATCTTTTTGGTAAGGTTAGTCCTGACTTTGAAAGACAGTCTTGACCTTTTTGATAAGGTCAGTACTGATTTCAAGACAGTCTTGACCTTTCAAGAAAAATCAGTCCTGACCTTTCAAGACAGTCTTGACCTTTTTGGTAAGGTCAGTCCTGACTTTGAAATACAGTCTTGACCAGAAGAATCAGTCCTGATCTTTCAAGATAGTCTTGATCTTTCAAAAAAGGTGAGTACTGATGACATACAAATGAGTCTTGACCTTCCTGACCTTTCTATAATGAGTCCTGACCTTTTTGGTATGGTGAGTACTGATGACATACAAATGAGTCTTGACCTTTCAAAACAGTCCTGTCCATCACCGGAAGGTCACTGATTCAGGTCAGACAAATCCTGACAAGTGCTGACCATCACACAAAGAATGAAGATCAATGACAATTGTCCATCAATATGAGTTCCCTTCTTGTCTGATAGTCTATCAGAGTGAGTCTGAATCAGCTCACATGCTTTGCGAGTGCGCTTTGTACGTCATGAGCACTGAAAAGCGAGTGCTTTGTGCAAAAAGCGCACTCGCTTCGCTTTGGCTTTGCACAAAGCACTCGCAAAGCGTAGGGCTTTGCTCGTGACGTTCCCTAACGCAATTCTCATTGAAAGTTGCGACGGTGCATTCAAAGTTGCGAGTTTTGGGCTTTGCTAATCTAAGAACGTGACGTTGGGGGAATGAATTTTGCCTTCTACCTGGCATCCTCGACCGCCTTCTATTGGAGTTCCAAGCTATTCCTCCACTCGCTGAACCAACCTTTCTTGCCGAGGCTGCGGGTGGTGGACTACTCGACATTTCAGATTACGTTCGATATTCTGTTCTGCTTGACTATCCATCCCTACCTCCATAAGTGATCCCACCATCCAGAAAGGCTAGACACCCGCCAATCGAATTCCTGTTCTCGACTCGCAACAAAGACAATCTATGCATTGGTAGGGCATGGCTTCTTCTCGTTCCATCCGCTTTTAGTAGTAGATCGGAAAACGGCATCAAAAGTTTCCGTGAAGTTAGCGTTCCAAAAACCGTGCAATCAGTCAGCCAGTCGAGAATACCCTACTTCTGGATCAGTGGTCAGAGAAGCGGTTTCGGATCAGTGAACGCCTCCTACCCATGGCGAAAGATGGGGTTGTTCAATAGCGGAAAAGAGTTGGAGGCACCAGATCTTCAACAAGCCAGCTAGCATCGAAAAGGAAGAAAAGGTGGAATCGTGCATCTAGAAGTGGTTCTCAGTCGTAGAACGGGATGCTATGTGTGTAGCAAGGCGAGTAGAAGAGAAGAATCTTGCATTCCATCACTCTGATAAAGGAAAGGCAAGACAGGCCCGTCCTGACTCGTCCAGAGCGGAGCGAGAGGAACGGCGGAGTTTGTCTTTTTTCAGCAAATGACATGTCTGAGTTGGATGTGGGGGGAAGGGTGAATGATGATGATGATAATGAGCGGGACAACCAACCCGATGGTTCGTCCATCAGATCAGAGTCACAATGGACATACGCTCAAAAAACCATCAAGCTACTGCGTTCCTCGGCAGACAAATAGGTAGAACTACATGCTCGTCGATCAGAGTAGGGGGCTCGAAGTGAAATGAGTCAGTTGGGGTAGATATGGAGTTTCCTAACCATTAGCTCTTTTTCTCTCCCCGCCCGCCCAACTAGGAACGGGAGACCATATTCAGAAAGACAGAACAATTGGGCCTCGAGAACAACTTCAGAATTTCTAGCTGAATCTGAACTATAGAGCGCCGCATTTAGTAGGACCGGCCTTCTTTATAGGAACCTCTACCACATCTGACTCAGGTCAAAGTTGTTAGTGATTCTATGAGTTCCGAAGCCGAACCAATTGCCGGGCAGTTGTAGATATGTTCCTCTTCGGGGCCTCGGCAACATCGAGAAGTCTCATCCTTCCGTCCCTACCCTCAAGGTCTAGTAGGTTCCCATGAGATAAGGCCGATCAATCAGATCTGATAACTAGTTGCCCCTGTCTAGTAAGGGCCCTTTCTCTTTAGGCGAGATTCCCTTCGGGCAACATCTGAGTTCCGTTTCCTTCCCTCCTCTCCCTCAGGACCAAACAATCATTGGTCGATACAGACAAAATGGAAGGCCTTCCGAGGCAGTCAAGGGAGAGAAGAACTTGTTCGGGCCAACCAATAGGTAGGAATCCTTATAGCTACTAACCCGAACGATGGCTTTAAAGATCAGCCCAGCAGTCAAACTACTGTGTTCGTTCCTCAACCCCCTCCTCTCGGCCAACTCAGATGCCCCCTGAATTTTGAAATCGAAAGATTGATCCCCCCACATACCTTCTCCTTTTGGAAATCTCTCCTCCGAACCTCATCCTTTGATTCTTGATCCTACGTCATGAGCACTTCAAAGCACTCGCTTTGAAGTGCTCATGACGTATGGTGAGCAAACGAAGAAGGTTCAGACCTATGCTTCTTTATAACGGCTTTTCCTTTCCCGTCTCGATCTGTTCCCGGTCCTAGTGATCCGTGGACGTACCCCTTCGCGAGCGAGAACAAATCTCAGATAGAGAACGATGATTCTCGTATAGAAAGAAAGCGCTAGTTGAGTTTCGTCTTTCGAGCGATTTGGATTGGCCTTGTGTGATGCCTCGTTTGAGTTCATGCTTTGGAAGTTTTTCATATGTCGGTTGAGGTCCACTTCAACTTCACCGTCCCTTTCTTTGTCTTTCTCATGCCTCACGCCTAAAAGCCCCCCTTTCCGCTGTTTGCCATTCCGAAGTCTAAGAAGAAGTTGACAGTTGATTTGTTGGTGGTCAGTGAGCCGCTCCAGCCGCCTTTCAGACACTGGGGATTGTGAATGAGCTTCATGCTCTGGCTCATCGTGAGACCTTGATTCCGGGGAAGGTGGTGAAAGTCTCCAAAAAGGGGCAGGAAAGAGGTTTTGATATCAGTCTTTTGGTCGGGTAGCAAGCTAGCCACCAGCAAGCAAGCTAGCTAGCTAAGGAAAGAAAGCAATAGGCGCCAGAACGCTACATACGCTCAGATAGCAGAATGCACACTGCGAAGAAAGCTCCTACCGCGCTGACCACCCACACCCTCCCACTTCCCAGCCCCTAGCGCATAGCACGATGTCAGGGTTACGCTTGCTGCATGGTTTGCGTGTGCTGTTCGGGTGACGTTTGCTGCAAGGGAAAGGTCAGCGTATCGTCCTACTCAGACCTACTAGCCGGCGCCGCCTTCCCTCCTTCCTTCCGTTGTCTTTCAGTATCCACCATCCGTAGGGGAAGACTCAGCATAATGAGAAAAGGGAAAGGATGGTAATGAAAGAAGGATCCATCCGTCTATAAAGACGTCCCCCGCAAGCTTGGCTGGATAGGCGAAAGGCGAGGGACGGGCTTCTTGAAAGGGTCCTCCTGAACTGACGGAAGAATGTCTCAAACGACAAGCTTCGCGGTGTCCAACCGCTCGCGTTCACCAGTTTGGTTATGCCACTTCCTCAGTTAGAGGAGTCCGACCACTAATCTGTTGTATGCTCGTGAGTGACGGACTCATATATGCCTCCGACTGTTGTTGGTTACTGTGATCAATCTATAAGGTGAGATTAGACTGACATGCATGGAAGGTTTTGGTGAGAAGGGCATGTTTCAGGCATGAAGGGATAAAGGAAGGGCTTGGACAACCTAATCGCATGGTGGAAGGACGTCGTCCTCCCGGGCTACCGAAGATAGAGCGCGTTCAGTTCCACTCGGGCCCTGGTTTCCCTGAAGGTTCCACCTGCACAGAACAACCAAAAGCAGGAGGGTCACTCGTTGAGAACTGAGCTGCCAGTATAGCACGCGCTTGACTCAGCGTCTTGGGCGCTGGAAGCCACCCGAGGGAATGTACGAAACTCTTCACGGAGCAGCGTGCTTCACACACTCTCTTCGAACCCACTGCCTCCCCAGCTTCCGAAGCTCCCTTCGGGGGACGGGTCTTGTTTCCCGAGCTTCCCGCACACTTGAAACGATTGAGAATTTCCTTTCTCTCTCTTTTTTGCTTTCAGTGCTGAACAGCGCCTCGCTTTCCATCGGTCAACGCTGAGCCCCATTCAGCCATTAGCTCTTCCCTACCAAGCCCCCATTCAGCCTCGGATGTTTCCTTATCATCCAAACCCTGCACCCCGATGGATAAACCAGCCCGACCAGATTCACCACCCGATTAGAGCTCAGCCTCCAGCCCAGCGTAATGTCCAACCTCCCAAAAGGGTCGGATTGCGAACATGACAGTAGAAGAGCTGGTACAGCTAATGAAAGACAGTCTTCATCCGCCCGTTATCAAGGAGTCCTCTAAGCCCGGAGATTGAGACCGCCCAGGAACTGAAAAACGCTAGCCTCGCGTTGCTCTGGCTTTCTTCGTTCCGTTTGCTGGGATTTGATATCGATCGAGAAGCACGGGTGGGGTGGACCCGTGTAGAATTGCTCTCGATGGCTAGTGAGAAAGACAAGAGAGAAAGGTATATGGGCAACCAACTCAGAAGTAGGTCTTTTCCGTCCAGCCGGAGGGGTTGAGATCCGGGGCAGAAAGGTGTGTGTTCCCTCTCCCACCGGGAGGAGTGCTGGTAGTGTGGATCCAGCAATGGCATGAAGAACGTCCTTTTTCAACCAACCCGACGCTGCGCGCCTGATTGGTTTGTGGTGAAAGCCACATCTTTGATGTGGAATAGGGTTGATGAGTCGCCTACCATGACCTTCCTGAACGTTATCCCTCACCAGGCTCCTTCCCTGCTCTGCTCTTCCTGTCGAAAAAGGACATGTCAAATGTCAAAGCAAAGAAACAGAGCCCCAGCAACAGGGCTCAGCCTAAGCCCGATGGATAAGGCGAAAAGAGCTCCTTCCTTGTCCGATTCTCTTCCTATTGGATTCAGCCCTACTATTGATTCAATTCATATGCACCTTCCACCAGGAGCTCTGTCAGATCAATTCCTGGGCTACCTCCTTTGCTTTGCTTGCTTGGTACCCTTTTTCTTGCTACTGCTTCGCTGGACTGATAGCGCAATGAAGCGTACCGTAGTATGAGGAAAAGGATGCACTCTTCACTGCAGCTTCCATGGTTATCAGCTTCTGGGCACGATTGAGAAACCCGTCGGTTTCCTCTTCGTGAAGGCGAATGGCTACGTCCCGCCTACGACCCTCGCTGGGGTCTAGTGCACTCCTCCAGCATGCTTTCTTCCTTATGGTGAAGCACGAGTCTCACTCGCTGGACCGTGGAAGGAGCAATCCATACGTATAATCACCGAGCTCCGCTTGGACCGGCTTGGGGACTGAGGGGTTCCCCTGAGGTGGATTGGTCCCTGCAACGCTATCTGTCTACTTGGCTCTGGGTGTAGGCCTTTCGCTTTGGGCTATCTTCTTTCGGGACTTGCTTGAGGCCTCTCTTCCCTCCGTTTGGATTCCACCTTGTTCTCATCGTCATCCATTCTCCTTGTGTTGAGGTCGTCTTTCGAACACTTCCTAAAGCACGCTTCTGTCAGACCTTTTCCTACTCCTGAGCTACCAGGAGTTTAGAATCTTCATTGAGGCTTGATCCGCTGAAAAAAGAAAAAGGCCCTTCTCAATAGCCTGACCTTACCAGCTACGTTGGAGGAGAAGTTATAGCCGCTGCCCCCTTTGCCTATCTTCCTGCTCTGCCAGTAGACCTCCTTGAAAACCATCCTTCCCCTCCAATTCGGACATCGCTGATGCCGTCAGTGTGACTAGTAGATTGACTAGTCACCCCGGTTTGGAGCATTGGAATGCATCGCTAAGGATAATTCAGTCTCTCGCGCATTTATCTTGATCTGGTGTATGGAAGATCAAGTCTTCTACTAGAAGGATATAGCGATGCGGATTAGGGCCACTGTCAGGTGGATCTTCATTCTTCATGTATGGAGGAGCTCACTTCTCACTAGGATAGTCAAAGCACTCGCAACGTCGAAAGGATGCGTTAGGGAACGAGCAAAGCGAAGAATGACGTCAGGGAACGTCACGTCACGAGCAAAGCCCTACGCTTTGCGAGTGCGTGCTTTTGATCAAGGAAGACAATTTCTTGAAAGAAAAGGACAATGACCATCAAAATGAGTGCTGACCATCAAACCAATTGTATGCCATTAGTGCTGACCATATCAAAAATGCAATTGTATGCCATTAGTGCTGACCATCACACAAATTGTATGCCATTAGTGCTGACCATACCAAAACCAAAATGGTGAAGATCATTCCATTCCAATTGTCCATCAATATGAGTTCCCTTCTTGTCTGATAGTCTATCAGAGTGATCTGAATCAGCCCTACGCTTTGCGAGTGCGTGCTTTGTGCAATTGAAAGGTCAGCACACAACTATAGGCAGAGCCAAAGCAAAGTCTGATAAGCTTTGCGAGTTCTTTGTGCAATCACTCACAAAGCTCACATGCTTTGCGAGTGCGCTTATCTCAGACAAAATTCACTATGTTATGGTTTCCTTTATGAGTTCCCTTGCTTCAGAAAGCACTCGCTTTTCAGTGCTCATGAGGGCTCTCATCCTCATCTTTTGGCTGGGTGCAGATGGATTCGGGGAGGGAATGAGTGGAACTTGACCACTCGACTGAAAGTGAAAGAACTCCATTACTAAATGGAGAGGATCAGTGCTATTCAAATGTCTAACCTACCGATTCCGGTGTTAGGGCTAAGCTAATATGCTGTGCTTGATTCCTTTCATTTTTCGGTAGATAGGACTTGTTGGCAATATGCCAAAAGCCTTGGAATGCCACCCGGCTCGAGCCATGAACTGGAGGGAGGACCATCAGAAAAGAATGCATTGCTCAACTCATCATCTTCTTGGGTGCCATAGGCCAGGAGAGAATCAGTATGAGGCGGTAGCCAGTCCCAGTATAGAGTTGCATCACCACATCTCTGATGACCGGATAAGACAAAGTCGGATCAAAACAAGGAATGGATTGAAATCTTGATCGGATGGAGCAGGAACTGCAGTAGACTAGACAGACTGATTAGAGGAGTAACGACCACCGGTACTGAAATCCATAGGCGGTCGCAATAGATATTAGCCTCTACAGAAAGTTGCCGGATAGGAAAGCCTTTTTCAGGAGCCCTCCAAAAAGCACCATAAACGAAATGGATCTTCACAAAGAGGCATCAACGTCATCAAGGACCAAAAAATCGAGGATACATTGATTAGCTGAGGAGTGGGGCCGTCTATCGATCCATTGGGAAGTGAGAAAAAGGTTGAATTTCGTCCTATTCAGTCACGTAAAGGGGAGGGCGATCAAGGAAGAGATAGGAATGACTCACCCTACCCTTCCTTCTCCCAGTTACTGCCTATAACGAGTGAGTTACCGGGTCAAAAGCATGTGATAGGTTTGGTTTTCTATAGATGCTTTCATGCTTAGCGCCCTCTTTTCCCGACTAGGAAAGAGCACTTTCTGGCAACAGGATCCACTCGAATCAGTCCTCCAGTATCTCTGGTTTCGGGATCAGATAGGCTTCTTTCCCCACCCGAGGAGTTGACTTCTCGACCGTCGGCAGCATATTCGACCATTCCATTGATCGGAGGGAACTGGAAGATCTGTCCTATGAAGGTGGGAATGAAAGGAATGCACCAGCTTCTGCCGATCCTCTCCCGATAGACCCATAGGATTCTCCCATCTATAAAATGCGGAAAGAAGAGTGAGTTATCAACCGCCCGGCCCTATTGGAATTGAAAAGGCTTTGAAGTGCTGGTTCATTTAAGTAGAGGGCATTTCAGTAGAGGGGGTCATGTCTCTTTCTTGGCTCGATCTTGCCGACTTTCCAGTATTGAGTGTTGACAAAAGTGGTCAAGATCTTCTTTCGTCACTTTGACTTCTTCAGTCGACGCACTCCTTGTTCAGCTGTTCTTTCCCCATCAAGTCAAGAAAGAGGACGGCGTGCAACAGGTCCATGAAGCAACCTCGTTTTGTGGATTCAGATACGGTTCGGCTTCCACGGGGAGGAATGCGTCAGCTGAGAAGTCCCCACATGGAAAGAAGAGCCATTACCTCAGAGAGAAGGGTCAACGATGATTGAAAGAAAAAAGCCGTTCATTCCGCCCTCCGCATCTTCAAGCACTCCCCCGCCGCTAGCTATAGTAGGTGCTTACCCAGCGATCTGCGAAAAGCCTTTTTTCTTGACCATTTTGCCTTTCCACTTGCGGAATCGCACGTCGAGCTTGATCTTTCCAACCTTCCCCTATTTGTTTGATATAATCTATAGTCAGCATATAGATGAAGCTGATCCGATAAGTGAGGCCAGAAAGACGAAGCGAAGGTTAGAACAGGAATGAAGTCCTTAGCCCGTTGTGCATTGACAGCCTCTTTCCCTGTCACCTTTTGACGGGCTTTGTTGGATGTGAGCTGGCAGGAATGCAAGCTTTCTTGACGTTCTCTTCTAATCTAGTCAAGCAGGAAAACCAGACTCCATTCCATACACGGAAATCAGGGAAGGGCCCCCTCAAGGATCCTATGATCTTTATCAACTCAGAAGGTAGGGCCGTCACGTCACATCCGAGAAGTCCATGAAGCCTTCCCCTGACTGTCTTATTGGAAGACTAACCGAAATGAAATTCCCGTCCTCAGTTCCATAGCCGGGGAGATTCATGTAAGCAGATTGAGCTACTGGTCTAGAACTTGTAGACCTATCAGATGTTGAGTCACTCCAAGAGTCTCAATCCACCTTGACTATAAAGTAGATTGATTGATTGGCTGTTCCGAGCTCCTCATAATGAGAAAACAGACCGGTCGATCAAGATCCTATAAGAAAGCCAGTTGCTAAGGAACCATCAATCCGAAATAGTGGAAGGTCCTTGAAAGCCAGTGGAAGTTTCACGGATTGCAAAAAAAGTGGCCTGGGAAGCAAAACGAACTCACATTCGTTTTGCACCAACATACAAGCTCCTTGTCCCTTCGTTGCAAAGGCTCAAAAACCAGAAGGATTCGTTTTCTGAAAGAAGGTCCTTCGGAGCAACCCTCTCTCTCGTCCTGGCAGTAGAGAGTGTCTTTCGCATTTGTCATTCTTCCCACGAAAGATTGTTGTGGTGGTCCCTCACATCTTGATCTTGATCTTTCAAAGAGTTCCATATGAGACGCTTGCGCTTGCTCGTTGAAAATGAACCGGACGGGTCGCCTATCCGCGTGTTCTGGGGGAAGGAAGGTACCTACGGCGGCTTGTCAGGATCAGCAGTCATCTGATGGCATAGGCGACAAATGTTTTCCAGAGAAGAGACAAAAAGCTAATAGCAAAACCAACTATCAAATCGATAGATGTCCAAGAAAGATGTGAGACGAACAGCAAAATCCCGCCATAAATGACGAACTCCATTACTCATATGATAGCACAGCGCTAAGGTAGTCAGATCGACGGCGCTGAGGATGAACTTCGGTAAAGACGGCGATGATTGGTAGAAATTCTCATAGGTGAAGCTAATCAAACCCATTTTCGGACAAAGAAGAGGACTAAACAAAACCATAGTGGCTAGGAAAGCCCCGGAAATTCTATGGGAAATGGGAAACGTCGAAGTGAGCTGTGGCTTATAAATAGTAAGATGAGGTGGTAACGGGCGATTTGTTAACATATGACAAGGTGACGCTGACAAAACATCAAGGTGACAGGATTCGAACCTATGGCCCTCTGTACCCAAAACAGATGCGCTGACCAGACTGCGCTACACCTCGCCTGCGAGTGTCGGTCTCACACTCTTCTTTTGCTTCTGCTTTTTCATTGATTCCCCGGGCTTGGACCATGTCTCCCGAACAATCTCAGTACATATGGCGCAAGACGATTCCACAGTTCGAGGTCGGAATGGGATCGGGTGTTTTCACGTCTCACCGTAGTGCCCGGTTTGTCTTTCTTTCCTATGGATGAACAAGAAGGAAGCTCGCGACTATCCTCGCTTCGCAGCTCGCTCCTACAAGTCCACTTCGCTCGTACAAAGCACTCGCAAAGCGTTAGGGACAACTTTGAATGGCATGAATTTCAGACCATTTCTGACCATATGGAATGATCTTCACAAAATGATATTGACTCTTTTGTCAGGGTCAGCGGCATACAATTCAATTTGTGATATGGTCAGCACTTGTCAGGATTTGTCTGACCTGAATCAGTGACCTTATGGAAAGGTCAGGACTAATGAGAATGATTGAGGAATGATTATGGAAGGACAGGACCCTTTTGAAAGGTCAGGACTCTGAAAGGTCAGGACTAATGAGAATGATTGAGGAAAAGTCAGAACTCACCTTATCAAAAAGGTCAAGACTGTCTTTCAAAGTCAGGACTAACCTGACCAAAAAGATCAAGACTGTCTTGAAAGATCAGAACTTCTTCTTCTTAAAAGGACAGGACCCTTTTGAAAGGTCAGGACTCATGACAATTGTATGCCATTAGTACTCACTTGACAAACAAATGCCATTAGTACTCACTTGACAACAAAATGCCATTAGTACTCACTTGACAAACAAATGCCATTAGTACTCACTTGACAAACAAATGCCATTTTCCATCAACAATGAGTACTCACCTTTTTTGAAAGATCAAGACTATCTTGAAAGATCAGGACTGATTCTTCTGGTCAAGACTGTAT